>NW_003315534.1:0-152721 GCF_000151505.1 Trichophyton verrucosum HKI 0517
AAAAGAAGAAAGACATAAATTTAGCATCAAGGTACGCTCGCTAGTTAGCCAGTCCGCTATAGCTAGATAGGCGCATGGCTGATGCGGCCTGACCTTGACCTGGCCTGACCTTGACTTTGGCCTGGAGCTGTGGATGCTTCTTTATATATAACCAACTGTCCTCGCTCTCGCTCTCGTCTCTCTCTTCCTCTCTGCCCTTGCTTGGTCTCCGTCTCTTTTTGCTTGCTGCTCTTCCACCGCTTCTTTGCTTGCTGGCCATGCATGCATGCACCGGCACTCCTATATAACAAGACGCCCGTCCCCGTCGTACACCTTGATCATCACCACCGCCAACCACCACCAACCACCGCCAACTACGACGACCATCACCACCACCACGACTGAAGATTGATCACTTATTACTATTCTGCTGCCATCATGGACGAACAGGAGTTTGAGGTGTTTGACTCGCTGCCACCAGCGCTGCGTCGAAAGGTGAGTCCCTGAGCCTACCAAAAGGCCACCCCCCTGGCCCCCCTATTCCTCCTCCTGCTATAACGTCCCTTAATCATCTGCATCTCCATCATCCATCCCCATCCTATCCCACCTCATCTCATCTCATCTCGCATCTCTCCATCCGCTCCATCATCTCATCTCCTGTCGCCGTTATGACGATGCTCCGGTGGACTCCCCTGGCAAGCTTCTGCCCCCTAGGGCCCCCCCCCCGTAGCGCCATGCCCTTGACTAGCCCGCTTGGCCGTCTCTCCCTTGCTCAGGCCGCTCCTCTCGGTCCTCCTGATCCTCTCCGGTGCCTCTTCGCTTTTCTGATATCACTTTTTGCTTCTTCTACTTCTTTGACTTTGGCGCTGCTCACATAGCACAGCGTCGGTGGCTTCTGGCTGTCTTGTCTCTTGTCTCTTGTCTCTTGTCTCTTGTCTCTCTGTCTTACCCGGCCGGCCTCCACCAGCACTAACACTAACACACTAACAAACATCCACTTTATGCACATCCACCACCACACAGCACACACCGCACCACAAATAGGAATAACGATAATAGATGCAATTGAGATACTAATACGGTGATGACAGCTCTTCTCGAACCTCGAGCGCTTCCGCCTCGAGCAGATGAGACTCGCCCAGGCCTCCTCCTCCTCGCCCGACCGCCGCCCAAGCGACTACCAGCGATGCGCCCCCCTGGCCTCCACTTGCTGCTCCTCGTCCACCCCTTCGTCAACGCCCGCTAAGCTCTGCAGACAGCGCAGGCCCAGCAGTCCGAAGGCCCGTATGTAGACTCCCATTATCCACTCACTCCTCTCTTCTGTTCCGTTGCTCCTTTTTCCTCGTTCCTCTTTTTTTTTACTCTTTTCTGTTGCGTCGTTCTTTTTCTCTCTCTTTTGCCCTCTCTCCATACGCAGTGGACTCCCTATACACTCTGCCACCTTTCTTCTCTATACCCTCAGCTAACTCGACGGTGACATCCAGGAGACCGACGGCGGCCTCCTCTCAACGGCAAGCGACGCTGCAAGACCTCCCACCGCGTCCTCCAGAAGCCCTCCGCCCAGCTGCAGACCGCCTACCTGACCGCGCAGGCCGACTCCGAGTGGTTTCAGTCCCTCCCGCCAAAGGTCCAGCAGCGCCACTTCAGCGTCGAGGAGCAGACTCGCCTCGGCGGCTGGCGCTCCAGCATCATCCTCGACGCCGCTGACCAGGCCCTCTACAAGTTCGGCAGCTTCACTACCGCTGCCGAGTCCTCGTTGTCGCTGCCGGCCACGGCTACGTTGTCCAGGTCGTCCTCCTTTTCGAGCATGTCGTCAGCCGTAGATGGCGATGCCCATCACCACCACAACAACAACCACAACAATAACAACAACGATGACAATAACCAGAACGATGACTCGCTCTATGATAGCTTCAAGTGGCTGGACGAAGAAGACGAGATTGATCTCTCGCTAGACTACCACGCCCATCTCGCTGAGACGTCGGCTTCCTCAGCCAATCTACACAGCAAGAAATCGCCCTTCCGCAGCAGACGGCAGTCCTCCTTTCGACGCACTTTCTCCATCTCTTCAGGCTCAAACCGCGGCAGAAGCAGCGGCAGCGGCCTTCCTTCACCCCGTCTACGCAGCCAGACTGCATTCCAGCCCAATTCCATCAGCAGCAGCAGCTCCTCCAGCAACAACAACAACAACCACAATCTACGACCACATTCTGTCTCCAGGCCTACTCCTCCCCCCCTGATACCACCATATCTCCCTCATACTTCCCATGGCTCCGTCGACCACCCAGCCCAGTTCTACCAGGACCCCGAGGCCCGTCTTAAGCTACGAGTCTACCTCGCCTCTCCCCAGAAATTCGACGAAGCAATCGAATTCGGGTTCCCTTCTCTCGAACACAACGACAACCTAGGCACTCCCTTCTCCTTCGACCGCAAATGGAAAATGCAAGAATCCCCTACTTCTTCCTCCTTTATCGACTCAGAGTCCATCGCCCCCTTCGACAGTACCGCCAGTGCAAGTGGTCCGCCTAGTCCCCGCACCGCCGTACGACCGAAGACATCCGGAGATTTGAAACCCGACAGCAACCAGTCAGCTTCCACATGGCGTAACCCATCAGTGTGCGATTCCGTCAACTCTCGACCCTCGTGCTCGAGCAGGCGGCCTATCATCGTCGGCTCCTCGGGTCCCATGGGCAGCAGGGAGATGACGCTTAAGATGACGCTTACCCGACCCGATCTCAGATCAAGCGAGCTGACTTCCTCGCCGAAATCGAGCATGACGGCCGAGGAAGATCCGCTCAAACTGGCGGATTTGCCGGTCGACGAGAAGGCGCCGGTCTGGGAGAAGCCGGAAAAGACCTCGATGAAGAGCGTCTGGAGGAAGATCACGGGCAAAGCTACTTAGCCTTACTATCATTAACTCTCTTTTCATTTCCTTTCTGTCACTTCGCTTCTTGCGTGAGCTATGCTTGCACCCTGTTTACATACCCATACTACCTTTTATTCATATACATACCCAGTTTTTTCCCATTTCCCACTTTTACTTACACTTTACTCTGCTTGACGCCTGATGACCCATCTCCTAATTTTCTACTCTTACCAGTCCATCTATCCATCTCTATTTCCCTTCTGTCTTGAATACCCACCGCTTTTTCAATATCTACTTTTATCTACATACCATGTCTGGGATCTCTCTACTTTTCCTCTCTACTACCCTCTATCTGCCTGCACATAGCATATATACCCATCTACTTAGTTACTCAGTTAGTTAGCAAATGAAACACCAATGCAGACGAACACTCTTCCACTTCCACTTCCATCACGTAACCGTCTCTCTCGTTCCTTTTTCCTTCCGAATCAACTTACCTGCATACGGATACCCGCGTACTTAGAAGCATGTAAGTAAGTACACACATCAAATATGACATGTTGTGCATGTACTAGCTCGTGAGGTTCCTCGTATAACATTCTTGCATGCTTCATCCCTGGACAGTCGTATGGATGTCAGTATGTAAGTAAGTAAGTATATGCCTGCATCCCTGATCCCGGCTAGTCTGCCCGGAAATACCTTCTTGCTCCCACGAACCAGTGGACGCCGGCTCCCTCTGTCGACCTCAATTGCTCACTTCACGACTCCATAGCATGTCCACTGGTGCGTTGAGATAGCTCACATTGCGCCCTCGAGAAAGAAGAACTATATCAGCCGTGTTATGGCTGGTGCATGGGGGACGGGTATGCGGCCACCTGGCTGCGTCGAGGGGAGGGATAGGACGCCAGCTGTACACCAGGACGGCCGACAGGCTTCTTTCTTTTCTTTCTTTCTTTCTTCCTTTCTTTCTTTTGCTCTGTCGTCTCCTTAACGGTCGTCGTAGTGTAGTTGTTAGCATGTAGGTGGTGGCAGCGGATACGGAGGATGGCGTGAGGATAGGCAGGCTTAGCAGTCAGGAGTAAAGACGGAGCCAGCAACAAAGAGCATCCACTTACCCTACCATCCTCCGGCCATTAACTAGCCATCGCCATCATTATCAACGTCCTCTTCTTCTTCTCCTCGTCTTCATGTCTGCCGTCCTTCGTCTTCGTCCTCGTCCTCGTCTCCCTTTCTGCGGCCTCGCCTCAAACTTCAGTCGCATCACGTGACACTCTTTCTAAGCTGGCCTGCAGAAGCGAAAAGCGACGACGACGACGATGAAGACAACAACTTCACCGCCAGCCAGCCAGCCTGCCAGACTGCTCTTGTTCTTTTGATATCGCTATTTCACCTGCGGGCTCCAGTTAATTAGGTGCCCTCTGCTCGTCTGCCGGGACGTCCCTGGCTGTCTGTTTGTCGCTGGTTCAAGGCGTCTGTTTTGGTCTTGGTGAGTCCTCAAACTGCCAGCTATCTAACTACCAAGCTCTCAGCTGGCCTAGCTACGACGACCTACGACGACCTCTACTGACTTCCTACTATAGCTTCATCCTAGGATTCCGATATCATACGAGACCGCAAATCCCTCCTCGCGGCCCCTCCAGTTCCATACTTATGTCGTCCAGTCAATCCCACAGCTCATCATGATCGTCAGGAGCCTCCTGTTGGCCGGCAGCCTGCTGCTAGCCAGCGTCGTGCCGGCCTCCTTCACCCTCGCAAAGTCCGACGGGCCCCAGATCAAAGTCAAGGAGTTCGACAAAGTGCCCACAGACGTCCACTACTTCGAGGACACAGATACCATCATCCTGTCCGGCAAGAAGGCAGAGCTCTACATCTCGACCGATGCTGCCGCCTCATGGAACCTGCTCGAGGGGAAAACCGGCATCTTATACCCAAACAAATACCACACCCAGAGCGCGGTGATCTACGGGCCCAATCGCAAGCACTGGGTCACCTTTGACGCGGCGAAGACATGGCGCGAGTTTGAGGTTCCCGATAAACTGGCTTTTGGCGGCGGCTTTATGCCGTTTACTTTCCATGGAAAGGATGCTGAAAAGGTCCTTCTAAGCGCAGAGGAGTGTCAGTTTATGACCTGCAGGCATGTGACATATTATACCACCGACGGCTTCAAGACCGTCAAGAGGCTGTTCGAGGGCGATATGGGCTGCTTTTGGGCGGTGGGTAACCCGGCCTTTGGCGAGGGTGAGCCTCATCTGCCCGATAAGCTCGACGATCGAGTGTTTTGCATCTGGCCTCACGCCACCCCGCTCGACCTGACGCGCCGGCTGGTCTACTCCGATACCTACTTCAGTGACCGCAAGGCCGTGGCGGTCGAGGCGGGCGGTAGGGACATCAAGGGGGTCAACAACATGGCTTCTGTCAAGAAGTTTTTGCTTCTGGCTGCTTCGTCTGTAGGCACCTCGGAGGCTGCGATATACGTTAGCAAAGATGCCGTGCATTGGGACCGGGCAGACTTCTACGGTGGCCCCAAGGTACGGGGAGGCAAGTTTACTGTCCTCGAGTCTACAAACTATAGCATCCAGGTCAACGTTGCATCGCGCAGATCTAGAGTACCCATCGGAAGCTTGTTCACCTCCGACTCCACCGGTACCTCTTTCACAATGAACCTCGACGGCGTCAACGAGGATAAGGACATGATTACCGACTTTGAGCAGGTCTCGGGCATCCAGGGCATTTTCCTCGTTAACATCGTCGAGAACGCTGAAGAGGTTAAAAAGGGTGCCACCAGGGAGAAGAAATTGGTCAGCCGCATCTCATTTGACGATGGCAGAACCTTCAAGCCGTTGAAGTGCGGCGATAAGGAGCTCCACCTGCATTCCATCACCCGGCCATCCAACATAGGTAGGACATACTCCAGTCCAGCCCCGGGCCTGGTCATGGGCATCGGGAATACCGGAGACAAGCTCGGAACGTACGAAACAGGCGATACGTTCGTTTCTAACGATGCGGGCGTCACTTGGCGCAAGGCCCTGGATAAAGCTCACAAGTACGAATTTGGTGACCAGGGCTCTCTGCTCGTCGCCGTATTCGATGAATACAAGGATAAAATATTCACGGACGAAATATCTTACTCGCTCAACCATGGCAAGGACTGGAAGAAGGCCAAGCTGCCTCACAGAGTCACCGCCTTGCAACTCACCACCACACCGGACTCAACCTCTCTCCAGTTCCTGCTTGTGGCAGAGGACGAGAAGAAGAAGTTCTACGTCATGTCAATTGACTTTAGCGACGTCCATGAACGCAAGTGTGAGAAGAAGGACTTTGAGCGTTGGCCAGCTAGGTTGGATGAAAAGGGCGAACCGGACTGTCTCATGGGCCACAAGCAATTCTACAAACGAAGAAAGGCAGATGCAGACTGCTTCGTCAAGGAGAAGTTCAAGGAGCCCTTGCCTGAAACTGAACCCTGCCAATGTACCAAGGAAGATTTCGAGTGTGCCGCTGGCTTCCTGCGCAATAAGGACTACGAGTGTGAACCCCATCGCAAGGTGTCGCCGCCAGAGGGCAAATGCAAGAACCCAGACGACAAGTTCATGGGCCCATCGGGATACCGCTTGATCCCCGGAGATGACTGTCTCAAGAAGGGCGGAGTTGACCTTGAAAAGGAAGTAGAGCGGACCTGCAAGGATGCCACCAAGGCTCCCGTCAGCGGCCAGATCTCCGTCGAAACAACCCCCTTCAAGACCAAGAATCTTAATTACCGCTACCTTGAACGCAGTGATACCAGTTCCGGAGACGACGAGACCGTCATCTTGAAAACAGATGATGGGGACCTCTTCGTCACCAGAGACCATGGTAAAACATGGCAACGCGGTAAATTCAAAGAGCCCATCTCCCTATACATTCCCCACAAATACGACAACGACGTCATCTATCTTCTCACTGAAGGTAAGAAGGCATATTGGAGCATCGACAGAGCACATACATTCCATTCTTTCGAAGGAAAGCTGCCCATTACCAGAACACTCGGCACCCTGCCTCTATATTTCCACCCAGACCACCCGGACTGGCTGATCTGGATCGGCGGACAGGACTGCAAGGGCAAGAAATGCACTGATCTAGCATACTATTCGAAAAACCGCGGCGATGAATGGGATCTGCTCCTCCGCGGCGTGGGCAAATGCATGTTCGTCGGCAAGGAAGGCGAACTGACAGCGGACGATCTGATATTCTGCTCGCAGCATGAGCACGAGGATCCATCCAAGAGCCTCCGTCTGATTTCCAGCGATGACATGTTCACCAAGAAAACATCCATCCATTTTGACGGCAAGCCTATCGTCGGATACGCGAAGATGTCCGAGTTTATCGTCGTAGCTACCAAGAACGGCACGGAGCTTTCGTCTTTCACCAGCGTGGACGGCAAGACCTTTGCCCACGCCGCGTTCCCACCTAATTATCACATCGACGCTGAATACGCATATACCGTTCTAGACAGCTCGACGCATTCCATCTTCCTGCACGTCACTGATCATCCTGCCAAAATGCACGAGTTCGGCAGTATCCTCAAGAGTAATAGCAACGGCACATCATACGTCCTCAGTCTGCCCAACGCCAACAGGAACGACCGAGACTACGTTGACTTTGAAAAGATCCAGGTCGTTGAGGGCGTTGCGCTGGCGAATATAGTTATCAACCCGGATGAAGTGAAGGGTAAAGGGCAAGAGAAGAAGTTCAGGACCCTGATCACGCACAACGATGGATCTGAATGGGCTCTTCTGCCTCCTCCCAAGAAAGACGTCGATGGGAAAAGCTTCGACTGCAAGGTCAAGGACAAGGGCACGGACGATTGTGCCCTGCACCTCCACGGATTCACTGAGCGCCGCGAGAACCGGGACTCGATGTCCTCTGGTTCTGCCGTCGGTTTGATCATTGGTGTTGGAAATGTAGGCTCCTCCCTAACACCCCGGGCTGAAAGCGATACCTACATGAGTCGTGATGCGGGCATTACCTGGCACCAGATCAAAAAGGGTCGATACCAGTGGGAATTCGGCGACCAGGGATCCATCGTTGTCGTCGTTGCGGAGGAGAAGCCGACCAAGGTCCTTTCGTACTCGCTTGACGAAGGCGAGACATGGACGGATTTCGAATTCAGCGACAAGGAGGTGACGGTTGAAGATATCTCGACCGTTCCATCGGATACGTCGAGGAATTTCATTCTTTGGTGTCGGCCTGGTTCTAGCAATGAGATTGTGGCGTATAACGTTGACTTCTCTGGTCTCAAGGAGAGAGAGAAGCAGTGCGTGCTCAAGAAGGAGTCGCCCGAGGCTGATGATTATTACCTCTGGTCCCCCAAACACCCTATGCAAAAGAACAATTGCCTATTCGGCCATGTTTCGATGTATCATCGCAAGAGGCCTGAGGCAAAGTGCTACAATGGCCCTAAGCTCGATAGACTGAGCAGCGAGAAGAAGAACTGCGAATGTACCCGCCAGGACTACGAATGGTAAGCCCCCCTCCTACTCTAACAACATAAAAGCAGCGATATTGTGCAATACTAACATTTGCTTAGTGACTATAACTATGGACGCCAATCAGATGGCTCCTGCGCTCTAGTCAAGGGCCTCAAACCCGCTGACCCAATGCAAATCTGCAAAGACGACCCAGAGGCCATCGAATACTTCGAACCAACAGGCTACCGCAAACTCCCCGTCAGCACCTGCGAAGGCGGCCACCAACTCGACCACCTCGTTGCGCGCCCCTGCCCCAACAAAAAGAAAGAATTCGATGAAAAACACCCCGGCATCGGCGGCTTTGGCCTGTTCTTCGCCATTTTCTTCCCCGTCGCCATCGCCACGGGCGTAGGATACTGGGCCTTCTCCAAATGGGACGGCAAATTCGGCCGTATCCGACTGGGCGAGTCTCAACCTGAATCTATCTTCTCAAGAGACTCCCCCCTCATCTCTGTACCCGTCACTATAGTCGCGGGCACCGTGGCTGTGATCACCGCTCTGCCGCTACTATTTTCGAGCCTCTGGAGGAGTTTCAGAGGGTATACCCGACTCCCTGGGTCATGGTGGGGACAGAGACAGAGACCATATGCTTCGCGAGGCGCCTTTGCCGCTCGGAGAGGCGAGTATGTTGGTGTTGTGGATGATGAGGACGAACTTCTTGGAGCTGAGGAGTTTGAAGGTGATGAAGAGGAAGACGTGTGATTGCTTCACTTACCCTAACTCCTACCTACTTCCTACTTCTTTCCCCGTAGCTGGGAACAGATACTCTTACTTAATGGACACGATTATGCTGAACAGTGCGGAGAGATGTTTTCCACTCTCCTATATATTTCTTTTGCTTCCTTTCTTGTTCTCCCTTTGAGCCTGTTCTGTTTTTTCCTTGACCTTCTGGAACTCTGTGTTATATGTCATATATATCTCCTTTTTCTCATGGTCGCTCTAGGTAGAATAAATGTTCGGTTTCTCTCTTCGCTGTGGCTTTGATATGTATGGCGTAATGAGTACTGTCGTTTTAAAAGTTCTATTGGTCAGGGCTAAAAATAAGGGTAATTCTATTGGTCGTTACATCCAGTCTCTAAAAGCAGCCAATAGGAATTCGCTTTACACAACTCGCTCCTTCGTGCATATCAACGTCTAGTCAAATCCTTTCTTTGTACAACCATCGAACTTCAGCCGCGAAGATGGTCTATATAAGACGCAGCATATACCCATAGGCGTATACTGCAGATACCACCAGGATAAAGCCACATGTCCTATTATTTCATCCTTCCATGAAGGCAACCCTCGGTCACGAGCCGAATACTTATCTCCTGTCTCCTCCTTACTTCATCGGCACGCTCCGCGAGATAAGCAACAGATATCCACCAACTGCCTAGTTAGCCATGGATCTCACTACTTGGGGAAACTCCTGAGTATAACCTACTCTTATCCTTATCAAGCTCAGTCGTGGTGGATACATGACGACGAAGATCGCCCAGCCTGCTTTCCCCGGGTTTCTCCCCCCAGTAACAAATACACTAAATGCTATCAGCGGAAGTCTCCAGGTCATGATACACGTTATCAAACTCTAACGGCCTTTGTCACTCTCAAGATAATGAAATGGTAGATTGGACCCGGCCATTTCTTTCTACGTCTATTTAAATATATATATACCCTCGCAGGCGTGGTGACTTCAGTTCGCCCATCCGTCTACATCCTGCTTAACTGGTAGGGTAGTTGGTGAAATGACACCCAAACTATCTACCTTCGATTTGTCGAAATACCGACGCTACACATATACCTTCACCTCTTTCCACGCCTTACATAACGCCATTAAACTAGAGAGTTCCTCAAGCCTCGCCAATGAAGATTTGTTTCCCTCGCCTCCCGAGAAATGTACATGGACTGCATTCAATTTCTTCGCATACTGGTAATGCCCAGTTCCATATCATTCATTTAAGTTAGGTACCCTGCTTCACTTCCCTCTAACGCACTTACAGGTGGAGTGAGTCCTGGGCAATTTCAGCTTGGTCGATTGGTGCCTCGTTAATCACCGTTGGAGCCACCGTGAGAGATGCAGTGCTCGTTGTTCTGTTCGCAAACCTACTTACTTCCGTTGTGATTGTATTGAATGGACGAGCTGCAGCGGCATACCATATTGGATTTCCGGTACAGTCCAGAACAAGTTTTGGGATATATGGCCAGTACTTTGTGGTGGTGCTGCGTGCGTTGGTTGGCATTGCATGGGGTATGGCCTTTTCTTGCATGCAGTATTGACCATAGCTAATATGGATTATTACCAGGCGGTGTACAGTTATATTATCAAGGACAGTTCCTTTCCGTATGTCTTCGTTGCGTCTTTTCTGGATGGAACAAGATTCCAAATACTATACCCGCAGTGAGTATGGCCTGTTCTTCGACCTATATCTAAACTAAGTCCTTCTTAGAACCAAGCAATTACCGTTCAAGCGCTGATAGGCTTCTTCCTCGCCTTTCTAACCACCCTCCCCTTCACTCTTATCCATACTACCAAAATCCGACATGTGTTTAGCTTCAAGGCCATCGTCGTACCTCTAGCAGGACTAGGGATTGTATGCTGGGCCATTACCGCCAACAGAGGTGTTTCAGCAGATAAACTCATCGATGAATCGAAACGTAAATCGACGTCTATCTTTGCATGGGGATTAGTTGCCCAGCTAAATGCTGTGTTTGGAGCAAACTCCGCTCTTATAGTTACTGTTCCCGATCTCGCTCGATATTCCACGAATCGAAATGCACAGGTATACGGGCAGGCTTTGGGATTGCCGCTGTCTCAAACAATATGTGCGGCATTTGGAATTATTACCACTGTGGGTATTCGACGTGGTCATCTCCTTGCTTGCTCCGACTACAACTAATAATGCGTAATAGGCTGCCGTTAAGAACATGTATGGAGAGGCATATTGGAATCCATATGACCTCCTTAACGGTATACTGGACCATGGCTACACTGCGAAAGCACGAGCAGGGGTGTTCTTTGCTGCTGCTGCATGGGCTTTTGCGACCCTGGGAACATCAATTGCATGCAATGCCGTTCCCTTTGCCGCTGACATCACCTGTCTCGCGCCAAATTACATCAATATCGTCCGAGGCCAGGTAATCTGGCTGATAATTTCACTATCAATTGTACCCTGGTATGTAACTTTTTAATTTCTGTTATACAACACCACCAACTAACATGATTCAAATAGGCGCTTTGTTGGAACTGCAAGCGGCTTCCTCCGTTTCCTCACAGGCTATTGTATCTTCCAGGGTCCCGTGGTTGGCATCATGCTGATAGATTACTTCTTCGTCCGGAGAGGTAACCTTTACTTACCGGATCTATACCGCCATTCCTCAACTGCACGATACCACTTTACCAAGGGCTTCAATATTCGTGCCTTTGCTGCATTTATCATTGGGTCCTTACTCCCTTTGCCAGGACTAATAGGGAGTTTTGGCCACTCCTTTTCTACTGCGGCGGATCGTATGTTCTCGCTAGGCTGGATACTTAGCTTTTTGGTTGGTAGTTTAGCCTACTGGATTCTTTGTGCTCTGTTCAAAGTTCCTGGTGACGATGATAGTTACGGATTCGAAGAGAAGGTGGCAGAGGCCGAAGAGATGATATGCCAAGGTGGGGCTGAACTGTCTCCATCTTGTGAAGTAAAGGGGGATACCTCTCTGCAGGTTGAAGAGATTGAACGAAATGTAGTATAATGGCCTATTACTCAACTAATCTTCGGTGGCAAAAACAAGTTTCATAACTAGTTACGGATTCGATAGGATATTTGGCACGAGATACAATTTTTGATATTTAACAATCCTGTATATAGTATTTTTTAGATATCAGCACCAATTTTCACTCACCGCACTGTCTACATCGTGCTGTATGCATGTGTTTAGCTGGGAGGTGGTAGATCGGCAGGACTGAAAGACGATGGCAGCAACTAATAGTAGATGCAGGTCAGTATATACCTAATTCATTAGAAGCAGGGATATATATACCTCTCCCATGGTCGTCAGCGTATATTTCCCATCCCCTCCATACATATAGATCGGGAAGCCCAATGCACAGAATTGACGCATACTAAGTCGGCGGTTAACATCATCTAGACAAGCTGACCTGGCCAGGCGGGGGAAAAAATAGGGATGCTATGCAGGTGCCACCTACAACTGCCGACACATGCCACATGGCGAGGCTCCCGGATTGATATCCGTAGCTACAGCAATAGCCTTGAACCTGGTATGGCCAGCCGCCTTTTATACCTGGGTATTAACAGCAGACCAAAATGCGGGGTGCAGGGGTCTGGAATAGCTTCATACCACGGCCGTTCCCATGGCGCAGCGCTCAGCACATACGCCAACCGGGTAGCTGACATTCTCGACGTTGACGCCGGTAATGTACTCGCCACTCTCAGTCAAGAGGCATGCACCGACGCGGAACTTGGAGTAGACGCCTGTATAGCAGTCAGTACCTGGATAGGCGCTGTTTCGGCTGTGGAGATTAACGAACAGTATGCACGGTCTTTGGCCGCGATGGCCTTCTGGCCCATGGTCTCTACCTCTACGTCGGTGATTGAAGCCGCCATCTTGACTTTCGAGTGGTTGCGCTGCCTGGTAAGTCTCTTGACTGAGGTAGATGTTTTGTTTGTAGGTTATTGTTGAAGAATATCGAGATGTAGTTGATATTTAGTTGCTTGACTATGGAAAAGTCTAGTGCAAGGCTAGTACCGGAGCGGACTCCGCCGCCTTCTATGAGTCAACATCAAACACGCACCATCTCGTTCCGACGTCAATACGGGCTCAAGGATGTTTGAGGGTAACATGTATATATGTAGATCTTTCTTTCAATAGATAAACAAAGCTCTCTAGAACAGAAAATATGGGCCAAAGTAAACGAAATCTCCAAAACACCGTACACCTGTATCTGCCAGCCATCCAATGCATATATATGTGCCGAGAAATCAAGTCATAAAAATGGCAAAGAAATGATAAGGTTTCCAGCTACTGAAAGTGAGTCTTTAAGCCTTCGTATATGGAAAAGATAAAGGCTGAGCTGGGTGCCGATCGAGCAACCGTGATACCGCAGCCGCGATATAAACCAGCGACACCATGCTGTCTCCAGACCGCCTTTCCCACAGACCAGAAAGAGGGCATCTTAGCACCACTTTTAGCCGAATGTGCAGCGATATCTTCTGTCTGGATGCGTGACTTAATAGTGTCTGCCGGGAAGAAGATAAAATTATAGAGAATGCCAGCAGTAGCTCCGGCAATCATCTGCTGGTATATTGGCAAAGGTGGCAAGTCGTCTGCCATCCCTTGCTTCCCCTGAAGTGAAACTGCGGGGTTATAATGTCGAAATAACGCGGACACGCCTTCATAGCCGCCAAACCAAGACGCAGAGCCGCCGGTTTCACGGATGAGGGTGCCGAGCTGTCCACGCCAAAGGCCGAGAACGCCATGTGTTCGAAACACAGCTGAAACGATGGCCAGAGGGCCCATTGCTTTGCCTTGATGCTGACCCGCGGGGACTTGCATCTTGCACTTGACGAGCTCGACGGGCGTGAGGAGGATCGAGGTGAACGCGCCGGATGCTGCACCACAGACTAGCAGGGCGGTGTATGGAAGCTTCTCCAGACCGCCGTAGACATAGTCCCGGGCTAAGTGTTGTGTGAGGCGGTAGCTGAAGAAGAGGGAGCTGTTTTCGATAGCTGCACCGAGGAGGGGTGCACTAATGCCACGATAAAGTCCCTGTATGCCTTCTTGCCGCAGAGACTGACGGAAACAGTCGATTGGACCAGTATAGCGGAGGGGACGGCCGTCTGGCTGAGACTGTAATCGCACTTTGACAGTATCGAAGGGGTACTCGATGTATTTTCCAACCATGCCGGCGATCTATTTTGTATAAACAGTTAGCTAGGTTGAAGTTTTACGCACACATCAATCGAGTAATTACTCACAGAGCCGAAAACAATGTCCTGGACCGCATCGATGCCGTGATGCTGTGCTCTCACGGGCAGATCGGACAGTTCGACGTTCATAGTGTGAATAGTGGGCTTCTGCTTCACCGCCGGCAGAGGGTCTCCGTCCATGATGGGTGGCTTGTGGTTGTTGTTGTTGCTGTTGGGCAGCTGAGAACGGGAGTCAGAGGGATCGGAATGACACTGGACAGGCCGCTATCGGAGGGTCCTTATAGAGCAGCTGCCAACGGTGAAGAAAACCATGCTTCCAGTGAAGCGGAGCAAGATTCTGCACGATATTCAGATGCCTCTGCACGGCGGCGGAACGGACAGACTGGTCGCAAAGTAAGAGTTTTTAAAATAAGAATGCGAGGTTTGGCAGCTTAGGTTGACGTTATAAATAGCCACCGCAGCAAAAGTTGTTGTTGACGGTCGAGTCTTCGAGTGCACTCCGTACTGGCGTGCTAAAGCGTACTATCAACGCAGATCCCATCCCATCCTGTGGCTTTTCTTCTCCTCCATCTTCTTCCTTTCTTCTTTTCTTCTTCTTCTTGAAAGTCGTCGATTTTTCTTTCGTTTCTTCGGCTTTTCTTTTCTTTTTCTTTTTTTGGTCACGAAAATAACATGCTTAGTCAGCGGGAAATGGGGCTCTTCGGCATTCGGAGTAACCTTAATACGGTTATCTGATCAAAAAGATAAGATCACACGCTAGTCCTCTTTTGGACACTTTTCTTTCCCTCCAAAAAAGCAAAAAAAAAAAGACGACGAAAAAGAGAAAGAAAAGAAGAAGAAAAGAAAAAGATAAGAGGAGGAGAAAGCAGTCGGAAAGGAAGACAGGAAGACAGACGAGAGGAAAGAGAAAAGATGTCAGAAGCCACACATGACTCCGTCGAGGTGGCCTCGGAGAAGAAGCCTGCTCCAACTTCTGCCATAGAATCGTCGAAGCCAAAGGGGATGCGCAAGAATGGTAGTTATTATTATCATTCTTATTTGCTACTATCAGAATATTGACACTCTTGCTGATGTTCCTTTGATTTGGTATAGGTAAAAACTGGCATGCACCCAAGAAGGCCTTTAGACCGACTGCCGGACAGACATCATATGCGAAGCGGCTGGAAGAGCGGAAAGCGATGGCCGTGATGAAAGAGAAGGAGAAGGAGATGAAGGAGGAGAAGGAGGCTACAAGACAGGTAGGCCAGGCTGATTTTACGGCTTGAAGGGCCAAGTATATGATACCTAGTACTAAAGTTCTTCCCTTCTTCAGGCCCGCATACAAGCTATCAAGGACCGACGAGCAGCCAAGGAAGAGAAAGAGAGATATGAGAAGCTGGCCGAGAAGATGCACCGCAAACGAGTCGAGCGGATGAGGAAGCGCGAGAAGAGGAACAAGCTGCTTAATTCTTAGATTACATTGGCTTTTTGGTGGTTTCCTTTGCATGCGCTGGAGTTTGGGGTTATTATAATGGAATTTAAAAAGTCGAACTTGGATGCTCTACACAGACATAAAGATATACAGATACAACTAGCTACTGGATATAGCTAGAACTGCAGATGAATGAGACGGCTGAATGTTCTAGCCTGGTGGTAATTGACTGGCCCTCTCTTTATCCCCAGAGGCATTGAGACCTGCTCCACAAGGATTAATGGCAGTGAGACACTTCTTAGTGCTTTGATACTAAAGATTCAGCCTTACAAACATGAATTATCCAAGTATATAAATTTCACCCTGGTAGACATCTATTTATAAATTCAGTCAATCCCCCCTAATATAATAAGCTGTTGTTTGCTCTGCTGCAGGGTCCCTGAGGGATGACGTAGTTAGCGTAGCCCAGCCAGAAAAACAAACCCCTGTTAATAAAACTATTTAAAAATCACCGACCCCAGACAGCCTGCGATTTCTTGCCTAGTGCATTGCCTGTGGAGTGCATGCAATAATAGCAAGCAGTGCTAACCGGCAATCCTAAGACAGCAGCTCAAGAGCAGGCAGAGGCAGAGAAAGAGAAGATGGAGCAGGACAACCTCCGGATACCCCCTTTGGCGCTGCCTGCCGCACAGCAAACACCAGCACCAGCACCAGCAGGCAGTCCCGATGAAAGCACCGAGATGCACACGGCTTCTCCCGCTTCACCAGCTTCATCCTCGCTGCAGCCCTCGCCTCTGCTGCCTCCCAACAGGGCCTATCCCTCGCTCAATAACAACCTCTACATCCCACACCACGCCAGCATACCGGACCCGTCGCTCTTCTCCCCGTCCAGCCCGCTCCAGCAGCACCCCGAGGACAGGAGTTACGACGCCGAGAAACGCAGCCGACGACACCATAAGCACCAGAAGTCACGGCATGAACGCGACGAGAAATATCTGAGGAACCCGAGCTTCCCCATACCTGAGCAGGTCGCGGAGATGCCCTTCCACCTGGGCAAGAAGAGAGCTCGCGCCGCTGCGGCCGAGGCGGAGGAGAGGGCAAAGGCGCAGGAGAAGCGGGAGCTTGACGAGAAAGCTCGTCGCGATAGAGAGGCCAAGGAGAACAGGGAGGAGCTTGCGAGACGGTTCCCGTTTACCAGGACGAGAGAAGCGGTCACTCAGGCTCGTGTTGACGAGCTGCATACGAAGAGACTCGAGGCTGAAGCGTACGTTTCTCTGTCTCCTTTTTTACATATTGATTGCCGGTATAGGAGTTATATCATCCTAACAATACGTGTGCAGCGCGAATAGAGAACTCTTCGACGAAATTACCGAAAAGTCAGGCTCATTCTCCAAACGAATCGAAGACACTTGCGGCAATCTGGTCAACGATGCCAGTGTAATCCGCGGCACTATTTACAGTCTCCAACGGCTCAGTAACACCGCTTTGGCGCAGCACAGAGAATTCCTATACCGCACGACGGGTGTGATGCGCAATGCGGAAAGACATGTACACAATATCAACAAATTCGAGCGCCAGCTGCAGAGCATTGCGTTGTTGGAGGCCCGTTTGAAGGCTACCGAGGAAGCATCGAAGAAGCTGGACGCCAGACTCGACGTTACGCGGCAGAGAATCCATGCCTGGGACCGTGAAGAAGACAAGTGGCAGGCGAAAATCAATAGGCGTTTGAGGATTCTTGGTGCCGCGATTGTTTTCTTATTTGTTGCTTGGGTCGGCATGAAAGTCATGGGTAAAATGTACCCTGACTACTCCATCTTTGGCTCCAAGGCGAACACCACCTTGCATGGGAACTCCTCTGAATGCTGTGTGGAGACCCTTGACAATGCAAAGAATGCCATGACTACAGGCACTGCCATTGGCGTTGCAACAGGCACTCCGACCGGCACTCCAACCACTGGCCGTGCAAGGAGCGCCTATAAAACTCCTCTCGACTTGGACGCCTTAGAGGAGCCATTGCAGCGGATAATTGATGAACTCTAAGCCTGTCGTTATGTGATATCATTGTACCCATGGCACTCCTGCCACTGACCGATATGATGTTACCAATGTTTCAAGGGAAGGGGATGGCATCTCCACGCAGTTAAATGGTCAACGGCAGATCCATAGAAGAAGCATGAGGACGGAGTTGGAGGATCTTTTGAGTTAACCCGGAGTTGTTTGTTATATATCTTACATTTGCATATGATACCCCCATAAAGAGTGGAGTTTTAACGGAATCAAAGTGGTGTCGCTTCTTTCAATCTATACCAATCCGTAGATATGTGTAAATTCTGTTTCAATTATTTATCACACGGCAAAACCCTTCAACCAAAACATGTCGTGACCCTTTCATATGCATGAGAAAACAAAATATAAAAACCAAAAGATGCATCTCCCACACGCATGTTCCAAGAGCGTAAAACGAAACGAAAAATGAAGAAGCCTGCCCGCGAGATCCCAGAATAATCATCACCAGGAAACTCATGCCCTTCGCCACGTAGTTAGTTAAGCCTTAACTCAAGCAGGAGGCGCCCCAGCCGCAGCCCCGGATTTCTTCTTCTTATCCTCCACCAACTCAAAGTTGTCCTCTGGGACATCCTTGTAATTCTCTAGTAACCATTCCATCACCTCCTCACTGACATCTCCTTGCACAGTGATCTCCTCGTTTGTTCCAGTCGCGGCAGCAGCACCAGTAGCCTTCGTCACCGAGCTTCCTGTCGCGAACTTCTTGCCTAGTCCCTTGGCTACCTTCTTGTTGTCTAACCCATGTGCCTCAAGGCCAGATATAACAGTCACGAATTTCCGCTTATTACGCTCCACCCGTCTGATAAGGATCTTGGAGGCAGCTTTCTTTTCATGTTCACGGCTCTCGGCTTGGGCAGCTTTGGCTTCTTTCTTAGCCGCGTCCTTGGCTGCTCGCTCACGGGCTTCAACTGATAATGCGGAGAGGTTCGCGGCGATTGTTTCTGCTCATTGTTAGACACTCGACCGGCACGTCTGAAAGGAAGGTAGCGTGGAGGTACCATCTGAATATAGCTTCTGGTAGAGATCTGGGTGTGATTTTTCTAGCCATTCTTCGCATTTCTTCTTTGTGCCGCCGAATTCACAGTACTAATAATATGCATTCCAGGTCAGTCACGCGAGCCCCTGGGTGGTTCAAATGGTATAAAAAGACAAAGGTATAGTAATTTTAAGAAATGGACTATATCAGACTATCTCCCAGGGACATAATCCGTACCTCTGGAGGGAGAGAGCACACTATAAGAAGCACATTCAATGTTAGCCTTCATCCCACCATAGCTTTTGGAGGGGCAGACAACGCGGCTCAACCCACGCTTACCTCCGCAGTATACTATATGACGGGCTTGAGGCTCAGCAGGCGCAGTCCCGGCGTCTCCATTTTCAGTGTCAGCCATGATTCTCCTTTATATCTTGGCTATGATCTATAGCAATTAAGACGGCGAATGTAAATGCTTTCTTCTGCTTCTTTTGTTTCTTCCCTGGACTCGCGGGAGGGTCAAGATTATGTAATAAATATGACTAAGATATGACTAAGATTTTATTTCGGATTAAGTATATTCCATATCCGGCTATCCTGGGCCGAAAAGGGAAAAAAGCGACGTCGCTTGCAAGATGAAGAGACGAAACACTAACAAACACGCATAACTGGAAGAGAGAAACGGCCATGAAGACGGCGGAAGATGGAAGACTTCCTGGTCGTCCTTGGGGTTGGCGAAGCGATGCTGGCACAGAGTTGCAGCGGCACATCATGGACGCCAGAAAAGGCGGTGTTTCACCGGAGTCTATTTTGACCAGGCGATCCCCGATGACAGACGGAGCTCGCCAGCGTCATTGAACATTGCTCTTTTTGACAGCAAGTCAAGGAAAACAGGTCAGACAACACGATGCTTCGACTGACCTGGTTCAATTGCAATGTTGATTGACATCCAGCTTGGCCGAGTAGCCGAGATTGTATACGCTGATACGAAGTATACAAGTCGACGGAGGAGACGGGAGAGACAACGTCATGAATAACTGCGTAGTTATGCCGCTGCACTACATGGATGGATTCTTGCCATTTATAGTCTCGACCAGCCCTGGAGTGACGGTCGGGGGTATTTTCCGCAGAGCTATCAAGACTGAAATAGCAGGTCGTTCATAGCGTCATACTTAGGATGCCGAACCAGTTCGCTTAAACCATGTCCAGGAAAACAACCAAGCCTCACCTAGTTGTTGAGTATCTATACTTAAATACATCGACTTACTCGAATTTGTCAAGAGCTGCAAATAAATAGACATTTACGATGCTTGGAAGGGGCTCGACATCTAGGGTCTCAACCTGATTTCCTGCAGAAGCCGCTGCTCCTATAGGCCCCCTGTTAATATGTGACGCCCTTTTTGCATTGTCAAGCCGACCAGGTCTTCCACTGGCTTTCGGATTCAGTCGTGCAATTGCACTGATGCATACACGAATAGCGACTCTAGATCACTTACTCTGCATAGCATAAAAGCTGGTAGTGATGGTGAGTTGGTTTCGCTCATATAGACACCTCACAATCCAAGCTAGGTGGTAAATAGTTATATGCACGGCCGTTAAGAATCATGGTTCACTCTGCTTAATGCATGCATTGCGCTGATTAAATTGGGTGACTTCTCAAGGCCAGCCGCTGGGTGGCATGGCGTATCAACTGGACCAGAGAAAACATCTCATCCACGTCGAAACCAGGCACCCATCCATATATACATACATACGTACCATACATTTCGTATCAAAATGATGCGATGTTGATATGGCCTGGAATGCCGATTCCGCGGCATATTGCCTCGTTTTATGCCGGCGAGGAAGGAGGGAGGGGAAGCTGAATGAAGAGGATGATAGACATTGCATGCAGTCAAGCAAAGCGATTAGTGCCTCTTTTGCGCCCCTCATACCACCAACCAACCCCTCGTCAAGCCTCGTCGTACAAGGATGTGATCTTTGACATGAAAAAAAAAGGGCGGAACATCATCGGCTAGTTATATGCACGCTGGTAGTACGGAGTATACACCACCCAGAGACCGACGTTTAAACAGGCCGATCATCGAAGCAGAACCAGAGACCGTGCCGCAGCCTGGTTCTTTAGCCCGCCCAAGCTCAACATATCACACCATCAATTGGCTTGTATCATAATTCCCCGCAGTTCGTAGGGGAGGGAGACCCTCGCATCGCGACCTTGAGATAGGCCAAGGAGGCCCCCCCCCGTCACCCGCTGGCGGAGTATTTCGGGAGAAGCGGGATGTTGCTGCATGATGAGAAAAAAAGAGTAGAAGAGGTGGGAACAGAAAAAAACTGGATCCCCCAAGATTGTGCTAAAAAAGGAGCTTTGTACTCCGATGTTTAGATCTCGATTCCAACATCCGAACCCAAGACCAAGACCAACCCTGGAAGACGGAGGAAGAGGTCCATGCCACGCCATCGGTTAACAGGAGCCATCGAAGACAGGAAAAGTGAATAGTTAGAGTCTGGCTTTTCAGACTTCCCGTGTCTCTCCAGGAGTCTGCCTGATCTTGACCTTGCTATTTGCTGGTCGTGTTATTGTTCTCTGGCACCAAGGTGACCCTCTCTACAGGTACCGTCGAACAAGAAGGCGATGCAGTGTACACGGCTTGCGCAGCCGATAACAGTCGCACCACCGCACTGGGAGGGAAAAGCAAATACGGGCGCTTCCAACTTCGCTCGAAGCTTGATGTACTTACATTCGCCCTGGTGAGAATGTACTCTACCATGGTCGAGATAGGAGCATCACTCTTCCCAACCATGGACAGCACAGACACGGGATTAGGGATCTGGTCGTCAATATGCAGCCAGCATCATATCATCATATCTCCCCCCATTATTATTTGCCTTCGGATTATGTCAATAGAGCTGACTCAAGCTGTCGATAACCAAGTCACTCACTTATTTGCAAACCGCGGGGCGGGGCCGAGGTCACGGCAGAGATGGCTGCGCAGAGAAGTAGAAACTAACTAGCCCTCTGGCTGTAATGTCTATATGCACGGGGCTGGTCGTCTCTCAGTCTGGCTTCACCGTGGCGACAGCCGGCTATTTTCTCTCTGGGCTTCTGCTTTTGTAAGGCTTTTCCCAGGCTTGTCGACTCCCCTTTTGCCATTAACTGCTAGTGGATCATGGACGAATGTCTTGTGTTCCTGGCCCTCGAGGGGATAACATAGCTGTATGTAGTCAGTCAAGGCACTCCGGCCAGCTTCCTTGATCTGCCCAAAAATCCTCCCGATACATTTTTGTACTTGCAGAACTCCGCGATAAGCGGCAGCGAAGGTTTCGAGTCCTCTATCTAGACGGCGTCAGTGAAAGCAACTAGTTACTATCGATGGAAAAAAAGGGCCCCAGATAAGGTACGGAATACGGAGAGCAGTGGAACCAGGAAGATTCTGATGCGTTTTTCGCCTCCTTGACAGGCTCTGACTCCTCCTGGTCTGATATCTCCCGCCGCCGTCAGAGTCTTCACTCAGATAAACTCGAATCGCCCTGGATCACTTGCAGAGACGGCGAGTCAAGAGACCGCGAGGGTCAGGCAGCCAGTGAATGTCCCGCCGGCCGCGAGAGAGAAAGATACGCAGCAAGGGAGCAGCCTCATCCATGTAACCGACAGCGAGCCCAAGGTTGTTCTAGACTGACCTTTCGTACCTTTTGTCTGCCCATCTCAGAGTCTTGTCTCGTCGTTTCTTCTTCCTCTCTGCCTTCTGCTGCTTTTTTTTTTTTTTGCAAAAAAGCTGCTGCATGTTTGCTTTTTGCCTCCTTTTTGCATGGGATGCAAAAGGTTGTGTGTGTGTGTTGTGTGTGTGAGTGAGAGAGAGTTGCGATTTATTACTAGCAGAGACTGGCTGGTACAATAAATAATATATCAGCAACGCCTCCGCTCGCCAGACGACGCAGCACCTGAGCCATATCATGACCTGCGACGGCGCCGAGAGCTCTAGACGGTGTCTGTGACGGTCGTCAATTGGGAGTGCAAGTCGATAGCTGCTCGTCTGTTCCGGCTCTTCCAGCGCATATAAACCCGACCTGTCTATCTACTTCCCGCCCCCCTACAAGGACTACACCGACTACACCGACTTCTAACACCTCGAAGGCAGGTGATGCCAGTGACAGGCTAATAACATCGACTCTACACTGCCTGCTTTTATTTCTTCTCTCTTAGGTATACAGCTGGGGCACTACGGGTTGCAGACATGGCGTGCAGGGCGGCGGACGACAGCTTCGTGGAGCGAGAACCATCCAGACATGTCGACTATCTGTCGCATTCCTGGCGCGAGGAGGACGTCTGGAGCTCGTGGAGATACATCGCGGCCAGGAAGGACGAGTACGAGAGTGGGCACAGGCTGGAGAATGCTGCATGGCGTTCCTGGGCAAGGATACGATTCGGTCTCGGATGGTTCCCTGCGGAGGCTCTGAACTGGTCAGTCAAGCAGTTGATTTTGATATACGCAATTACTCCCCTTATAGAACGATGGACTAACTGTTTGACAGGCAAAAGGACATCGACGTCACTTGGCTGTACGGCCCGCTGCAGGTGCCCGGTGACGAGACAGACGACCGGTCAAGCACTGCGTCGCCGACTCCCTCCTCCCCGGGGGCGTCGAACTCGTCACTTATCGATAAAAAGCCGATCCTCAAGAAGCGGACCATTTCGCAATCAATTCTGCAGCGGCCTCACTCCACCCACACGTTTTTGCGTCTGGCCAACGCTCTGATCAAGGCCCAGGACGGTGCAGATGGCCGGTACATCGCAGACTACCCCGTCTCCCGCCAGGAGGTTGAGAAATCACTTGGCCTACCCTCAGAGAGCTCCGTGTCCAACTTCTTCTTCCAGGAGAGTCGGGGGGACATTCCGGACAAACGGCATATCAGCTTCAGCAACGAGGTTGCACAGTGCGTTGCCGTCGAGGACGACGATGAGCCGTTTGACGGAGAGTACTACGGCTACTACAGCTATGCCACAGACGGCTCTGTGGTAGAAGAAGACGAAGCCTCCGACGACGGCGTCGTGATGGCTAGATACTACCCGGAGAGACCTCCTCTCAGCTTCCAGAGCACTCCACGAAGCAGCTTCAGCAGCGATAGCAGGATTATCGCTCACTTGCCTTCCACCACCCTCAAGTACCGACCCGATACCCCAGAGCCCAAACAAGAGACCCCGCGGCCCGTACGACCTACCTTGTCTCGCTCATCTTCAGCTGAAACCCTCCGTCCGTCAAACTACCATGCTGCTGCTGCCAGAACGTCCTCTCACGGAGACTTCTTCCTGGACGAAGAGTACGGAGCGGACGAGGACTGGAATACCGGCTGGGACATCGAGTGGAACGCCCAGCAGTCATCATCTATGAACCAGACATCTTCTCCACCATCATCTTCTACTATTACCACTTCTGCATCTCTCCCTTCCCTGGCAAGTCAATGGTTCAGTAATTCAAAGGCCAAGGCTAGTATAAGCGAGGAAGGGAAATATTACTCTTCCTCCGGCGTCTTCATGCCATTTGGCTATGGTGACAACAGCCCCGATGGAGACCTCGACGGGCCCGAGGAGACTGAAGAGACAAACTCCAGCCGAGGCGTGATCGATCGAGTAATCGACACGGTCAACACGGCTAGAGATATTGCACATGTCATATGGAACGTCGGCTGGCGCGGCTGACTCACCGACCTATATGCCCGGGCATACATGCGGCCCATTTCCATGGTTCCATACGGCTCCAGAAGGGATCGGGTTACTACCCAGCTTCGACATCTCCTCAACCGAGCTGGCTGACCACGACATCCCATACATGCCTCGAGTCAAAAGGCATCAAATCCCGCCGACATCTACTGCCTGTCTATTGATATATTTTAACGTCTACACGTTTACACTTATCATTATCTACGGAGGCCGGGCTACTTGAATATCCTCAAGTAGCACTCATCCCGCCAATCCGCGAGACAGACGGCTACTCCTTAGCCTAACAGCCTACGGAAGCACCACACCCATTCTCACACTTGATGGCAACCAACAGCCAATACAACACTCCGACATCAAAGTCAATCATCTCTCTCGTCCATACAGAGACAATTGGTCCGTTTCTTACCATAAATTCCGCTACTGTCGCCGTATCGGAGGGAAGAGGAAACAGGTACAAAATAAAAAGAAAAAGTGCTTGGAAATAGATCTATGAAGTTACGAATGACGCATGACCGCAGACCCTACCTAATTACCTGCCTGTCTTTTCTTTCATGGAGCTCGAATACTACTAATTACTCTTATCTATATTCCTTGTTCTTTTTATTTTATATCTTCTCGTAGTCGTGTTACTGGCGTAGATTTGGTAGACTTGCTGAACCCCTATTCTCCTTCTGTCCACCAACACCCCTAAACACAGGCACAAACACCGCTGCCTGGACATCCCCCCCATGTCTATCATCGATTGTAGCCCCCGAATAAAGGTGTCATCGCCTCTAAACCGGCCTTCTCCTCCTTCTCCTCCATCGTCTCCTCTACCAATTTCCCCAGCCGGCATCATGTGACTATCCAGGGGTCCAAAAAGGGCGCAAAAGAAAAGAAAACACTCGATTTCGGCGCAAAAAGGGCCAGCAGCAGCGAAAAGCTGAGAATCCATCTTGTTTACCCCCAATATCACCAGCATTAATGCCCTGGACACAGCCATTGGGACCCCACAGCAGCGCCAGCGACCTCGAGGATCCTGCTGTGCGCCCTACAGGAGCCCCCTCGACGCTGTGGCTGTTGATTCCAGCAGCTCTTAGCTAACTTAACTATATCCAGCACGCACCCCCTTCGGTCCATTAGTTATCTCCCTCGCCCCAGAGCCTGCAGACAAGCCCCCTGCAGCAGCGCGATCGATCTCGTCTTCATCTTGCGACTATAGCCGCCGTGGGGACAGCCGGGGGCGAACAAGTGTGCTGGGCGCTTCGAGGATCGGGCGGCGGTCTCCTGACAACGATAAAGGGGAGCAGAACAAGCCACGCATAAACTAGACATACCTCCTGGAGAGGTACGCTGGACGGTCGGATAAAGACGTGAACAAGATGGAGAGCGTGAATATATCGGAACTTGTCGAACGGCTGGGGAGCGACGAGGATGCAGTGCGCAAGATGGCTGTGTTCAAGCTGCAGTCGAACATAGGGGACCCTTCGTTCGCGGACATCTTCATCGCAGAGGGAGGACTGACCAAGCTGAAGTATCTCTCGCTGACGGCCTCGGGGAACACGCTCGCATACAGCCTGACCTCGTTTGCGAGGCTGCTGGAAGTCGACAAGGGATGGGAGTTTGTACAGACCGATCTAATCGAGAGAGTACGTTTTGTGTTGAACACCCCCTGAATATATATATGTATGGATAAAGGGATAGGGCACGAGTTACTGACCAGTCTGCTGTAGATTGTCCAGCTTATCGTCACTCACCCGCTTGTTAATATCCTTCGAGGCGCAATGTCTATACTCGTTTCCATCGTGTCGCACCCTCATACCTCTGGCCGCGCCTCGGTGCCAGGCATGTTTGGCTTCCAGGCCCTCAAACCAGCCATTGCCATCCACCCACAGTTCCTCGAGATGCTAGTCAGGAGACTGTCGTCTGCCGACCACGCTCTATGCGCCAATGCGCTGCAACTGATCAATTCGCTGATGAGAGACTCGATATCAAACCAAGGAGAGAACGAATGGCCCAAGTTTATCAAGCGGCTACAGGATCTAGGTGTCATTCGCGCGGTGTATGTGCTTATGCAGGGGAGCGCGCTGCAGGATCTAGCCCACCCGCTCATCGAGTTTCAGTCCCTTACAAAACTCCTACTACGGAAATGGAGAGAGGTACCCGTTGAACTGGAGAGATCAGAGCACCGTAGGGCGCTAAAGGGGATCCACCTGGCTAGCAATCCCGAGCGATCAGAGAAGGATTCCGCTGGTGCGAAGGAAAAGGATGCTGCTGCTGATCCCAAAGCTGGAGACGGTGTTACTCTGCCTCAAAAGTCGTCTAAAAGGCACCATCCTTACAAATGGCGCCGGCTTGGATTCGAATCTGAAAGCCCCCAGTGGGAGTTCCAGGAGATGGGATTCCTGGGCATGATGGATTTGACTGATTATGTCCGGAGATACCAAGATGAATTCCAGAAGATGCTCCTCGAGCAGTCTACTCGACCGGCCGAGCAAAGGTGTCCCATTGCTCGAGCTTCTCTGGCCGTGACATCTGTTTTATACGAGCATTTCGAAGTCGACAAGGCCGAGATAGATGATCCAAAGAGCTACCTTGCTCTCGAAGCCAAGACGAACTTTGATAAGATGTTCAAGCCCATTCTCCTTCATTGGCCTAGACTGCATGTTGCTGGTTTGCACGCATTCTTCCGACTCTGGAAATCCACCGCCGCTGAAGTCGAAGATTTCACAAAGATAGTCGAGTTGGTTCGGATACTGGTCGAGAGTGTCATTGGTGGTGCTTCGCGCACTAAAGATGTGCTGGAGGTTGAAGAGGAGATGGCCGATTTTGAGTATCAGCGCCTCAGGGAACTTCAGATGGAGCTACTAGAGCTTACATACGAAGACGTATGGGGCCAGCACCTGCACCAGGTTCGAGAGGAGCTGCATCATGAAGCACTGCAGTTCGTCAAGGAGCAGCGTGTCCGGTGTTTGTTGCAAGGCGCTTGGTTCCCAAATGCAGAGTCCAGCTCGAAGGCTACGGCTGATACCAATGGAGTAACGGACAAGCGAGGAGCGTCAACGTATCATAGATACATCCAGCTATCCCATAACCGACGGTTCTTGCACTATGGAGACTTTGAATCTACAGGTGACGACTTCAAGCCCGAACTGGAGTCTCTATCTAATAAGAGTATGTCCCTATCCCCATTTTTTTAACTGACTGGTGGACACTGCTAACATGTCTTCAATTAAAAGTTGACCTGAGCATCGTATCTTCCGTGGTCTCCAACGTGTCAGCTTCCCCGGATGATTCGTCTGGCTCGACTATCAAAACGCTTCCCCATACAGCCAGCGGATCAACCAAAATCACCATTCACGGTCTGGCCAAACCCACGCCTCCGCCACAACCCCATGAATCGCCGATTATCAGAACTGAGACCAGGGATACTGAATACCCCGATGACGACAAACAAGCCCAGAATGAAGTCGTGCTGCTCACACTCTACCCTCAGTCACACAGCATAGCATCCGAATGGCTGGACGGCCTACTCATGATCCTCAACCAACAACCCATAACGGCAGAAACAAACAAGCTAATCAACCTGATCAGCAACTATGGACTGAAAATCAGACTGCTAAATGTCCGCTTTGACGACGCCGCTTTTACCGGAGACTGCCCTGAAGTCCCTAGCAGGGAGGGTCTGGACGAAGACTACTATTATGATATATTTGGAGGAAACTGACCTGCTGCGGAGACGAAAAAAACCTATATACCCTTTTTCTCTATACTGTACCCTTATGCTAATGCTTGTATTTAATTTCTTTCCCTTTCTCTTGGTGTATTAGATATTGTACCCTTGACCCCCTATTATTACTTTAATTCTTCATCTATACAAAGCTTTGATATATAATAAGAGCAAACAGTGCAAACATCGAGCTCCCCATGCAAAATGCTCGAAAAAGAAACATCGCGATCTATCAAACATCCTCAAGACTCAACTTCAACCTCTCTCTCAGAAACAGCATTCTAAGGCAGATAGCCTGGTTTCATCACTCATTTTGAGACATTGAATCGTCCGCCAAAGGATGTAGCGACCGGTTCTTGGTGCTCTTTTTTTACCAGCGCATCTCGCCATGGTCTCGTCCCCCCCGCGAAAGCGACAGCGGAAACACATAGTTCTCTCCTCAGACGACGAGATCGAAAGCCCAGCTCCAGCCAAGGGAAGACAGAAGCCTCAGCCTCAAGTCCAGCGGACGTATAAGGGGGAACGATCTCTGACAACCTCAAGGGCGACTTCAGCTGCGACCGCAGGCAGCAGCAATCGCAATGGGGCTCTACAACTCCCACTCTCAACTCTACCGACACGACCGTCCTCGCAGAATCTGCCTCCTCCTCCTCCCCCTCCTGAACGATCCTTGAATGACGTACTCAAGTCACCGAGTAAGGCATCCTCGGTCCATTCAACACGTACGACTCCTACATCTTCTCCAGAGAAGAAACGCAAGAACACCGCAAGGCCCAAGAAGAATACTGGGGATGAAAATATTGGACAGGCTGGTAAATCGCTACGAAGCTTCTTCCAACCAGCTACCGAGGAAGAAAGATGGAGCAGATTACAGCGGGAAAGGGAACGGGAGAAGGAAAAAGAGAGGGAAAGGCAGATGTTTCTGGAACTTGAAAATGACTTACTGGAGGATATGATTGAAGATGATGACTCTCTGGATGAGTTTCTATCACAACCGCGACAAAAGGCCAGTCAAGGTGGAACATCAAGTTTTCACGGTCACCCTGCGCTGGATCGACGGAAAAGCAATCCTCCTCCAAGTCAAAATGGAATATCAACTCTTAAACCAGAAAAGAAACCAAGATCAGGGAAAAGATTCATACTTCACACGGATAGCAATGACTCTGGAGGCTCCTCACAGTCGACTTTTGCGTCGTTCGGACCATCTTCAGCGCCAGCACAGGCAGCTGGGAAGCCGTGGGCGGAGCAATTTGCTCCGGTCAATTTGGATGAACTTGCTGTGCATAAGAGGAAAGTCGCAGATGTGCAGAATTGGTTGAACGAGGTTCTCATAGGTCGAAGTCGACGCGTAGGTAGACACCCTGTTACTTGCCGCTTCAATCTGTGTTATGACCGTGCTAACTCAGATATAGAGTATACTTGTGCTAAAGGGGCCCGCAGGCAGCGGCAAAACCACAACTATTTCATTGTTATCGAAGGCTCTCGGGTATGATATCGTAGAGTGGAGGAATTCTGCTGGAACAGAATATTCCGCTCAAGGATATACCTCTGCAGGGGCGCAGTTCGATGACTTCCTTGGCCGCGGTGAGAAGTACAATTGTCTGGAGTTAGACGGCGAAACTTCGTCGATTTCTAGTAGCAGTACCGCGTTGCAATCTTCTAAACGGCGCATAATGCTTGTGGAAGAGTTTCCTTCATCCCTTAGCCCTGGATCACCTGGGTTAACAGCATTCCGGTCTGCGCTTTTGCGCCATGCCGCCTCCTCATTCCCTTCTATTGCCGCTAGGATAGCAGCTCGTCCAACGGAAACCCCAAATACCCCAGTTGTTATCATTGTTTCTGAGACGTTACTAGGAGATGGTACTTCCCTTTCCGATAGTTTTACCGTTCATCGTCTACTAGGACCAGAGCTATCCAATCACCCGGGAGTCAGCATTATTGAATTCAACCCAATTGCACCTACATTTCTCACCAAAGCTTTGGACCTTGTGCTAAAGAAAGAAGCACGCTTATCTCACCGAAAGCGTATCCCGGGACCTGCAGTCCTCAAGCGGCTCGCAGAAATGGGAGATGTCCGCAGTGCTATTTCCTCACTAGAGTTTATCTGTCTTCAGGGCGGCGACTATGAAGGATATAGTGGAATGCTAAACAGTCGCCCGAAACGCTCGGGTAAAACCGCCGTTCCACCTACAGCAATGGAGGCGGAAACTCTTCAAATGGTTACTCAGAGGGAGGCCAGTCTGGGGATTTTCCACGCGGTTGGTAAAATAATGTACAATAAAAGGGAGGAACCGAGCCCTGCGCCTCCAGCGCGCACTGGTTTACGAGCTAGGAAACCCCCTTCACAACTTGGAGATCACCATGACCTAGTGTCTCAAGTTTCTGTTGAGGACCTAATTAACGAAACCGGAACAGATATCCAGACTTTTTTGTCTGCATTGCATGAAAATTATCCTCCATCTTGTCATGGCGATTTATTCACCGAATCCTTGGATGACTGTTCAGAACAACTTTCTGCTGCAGATATCCTGGGAATTGGAAATCGTCGGAATGCCCAATCAACCCGAGGGATTGGGTCTGGACGCGTTGCATTCCAAGGAGCCGGAACTGGAATCGATATACTACGTCAGGATGAAATTAGCTTCCAGGTTGCTTCGCGAGGGCTCTTATATCATCTTCCTTATCCAGTCAACAGACGCGGGCCGGATGCGCATAAAATGTTCTACCCTTCCTCAATAAAGCTATGGCGACAAGCTGAAGAAGTGGATGGGCTAATTGCCCTTTGGATGCAACGTATAACAACAGGCTGTACAGATATAAGCACTACTGATACAGTGCCTCAGCGGACCGAAGGGGTTGAATCTTGGGGAATCCGTGCTCGTGCTCGGCAGCCACACACTCAGAAAGAAAGTGGGCCTAGCAGCCAGGGCATGACAAGGTGCATGATATCTCGTGATGAAGTCGTCTTGGAGCGGCTTCCTTATATGAGACTTATATCCAAAGACATCACTGAACGAAAGGAAATAGAAAGAGTAACGCAACCCAAGGGCATGATAAGGCGGAGCCAAGAAGTTGAAGAGGATGATTTTCAACCTGGCCATAATACCCCTTCTGTTCCAACTATAGGTCCTTTTAACAAAAATCGAGTGTGGCAACCAACACTGGCCACATCCAGTATTACAGGCTTACCTGCTGTTGAACAAGGGGTGGATAAACTCATTCTGAGCGATGATGATATTGAGGATGATTAAGCCCTTTTTGTTGTTTCTGTGCGTCCCCTCAAGGACATGATATATAAGCTTTTAATAGAAATTTTGGATGCATTATGCCCTACTACCAGTGCTCACTTCATCTCGATTATATGATAAATTTCCGACCTTTATGCAGCTGGTAAACCGCCCAACCTGAGGCTCAGGAACCTCGGAGATAAGATCAAGATCTGAAGATAAGATAAGATAAGATGATAAGTTTTTCCGTTCCCGTTATCTTAAAAATGCGACCTCAAGACACCGAAGCGATAACCGATGCAATAACCCTGAATGTGTCACTCAAATAGTCACTGTATATGGGCAGAATTTATTCTAGCAGGTATGAAGGGTGTCGGGCCATTAGAATCTCCTCTTGTACCGTTCATTATCCTAACCGCAGCCAATCACCCAGGTTAATTCCTTCACCGTAGGCAGCCCATGACTGGAAGGCGAGAAGAACCGCAGGGTTCTCAATTAAATCGCCGATCCAATGCCGTGCCAGGTTCTACGACACTTGAAAAAACTACCAAACGAAACGATGTAGCGAAATCGCAATCATTGGGTAGGAAGGACCATAACCCGACCGCTGTGGCATCTGCGATTGTGCAATCAACAGTGCCTGCCTGGCTGAATATTGTGATTATCACGGCATTCATATTCGGAGGATGTTGCTCAAACGTATGTCAAATTTGCTGCTTGTGTATTCAATTTCAGGCGCTAACAGGAAGATAGGTGTTTGCCCTTGAGGCTCTGATACAGTGAGTTGCCTTGGAGATGAACCAAGTCACTATAGATTTCGAATGCTGATATTTGGGCTATCATTTGTAGAGATGACCCTAACCATGGTATGTAAGGCTCTACTTCCTTGTCAATACGTGCAGGTACCAATAATATGAAATAGGGACCCTTATTACCTTCGCACAATTTGTGATCATCGCACTCCTTACACTTCCGACTATCCTGTCTCCCGCCGCTGGACTCAAATCTCTCTTCATTTCGAAACCAGCCATCCCTTTGAAATCATGGGCTATATACACTGCATTTTTTATGTCGGTGAACTTACTCAATAATGCTGCATTTATCTTCAAGATTTCAGTGCCTCTTCACATCATTGTTAGAAGCGGTGGTCCGGTTGCTTCAATGGTTGTCGGATATCTATACAACTCAAGGAGATACACACCCATGCAAGTTATCTCGGTTACAATTCTGTCGGCAGGTGTTGTAGCCGCAGCCATTGCCGATGCAAGCGCAAAAGGTAAATCCTTGGATCTTGGGCTGGCGGCTAGCGAAGGGTCTTCTCTGTTTATGACCTTAGCAGGGTTTATGATTCTTGGACTGGCAATGGTATTAGCTGCCTTCCAGGGAGTATATGCGGATTGGTTATACCAGAAATATGGCCGCGACAACTGGCGAGAGGGCTTGTTCTATTCACATGCCTTGTCCATACCATTTTTACTTCCTTCATATCCTCAGCTATACCCTCAGTTGAAATCTCTACTAGCGTCCGCATCTGTCAGCAGTGTTATCAAAGCTAGCTCCGCTACTGCGTCTACTTCCGAAAGCCCATCCCAACAATTCCTCGCACCGGTGATGCCGCTCTTACATCTTCTGGCCAGCCACCCATCGACACAGCCCATACTTTCCATGGTCCCGATCAAAATATCCTATCTTCTTCTTAACGGATTGACGCAATACCTTTGCATTCGTGGCGTTTATCTTCTATCGGCAAAGACATCCTCTCTAACTGTGGTTATTGTGCTGAACATCCGCAAGCTCGTGTCATTGATTCTTTCTGTGTATCTTTTTGGCAATGTCCTTACATTTGGGGTACTTGCTGGTGCCATATTAGTGTTCCTAGGCGGTGGAATATACGCCTATGAAGGAGCAAGATTGAGAAGACAGCAGTCCAAAGATAAGAACACATAGACATATAGATTTTAGCAGCCGTGTGAATATCAAGGCTCCACAAATGATTTCTTGCTCCTCAACTTCAATCTTCTTTTCTTTTGTCACTAGAAGCACCGCTATCACCGTCCAAATATATATCTCGTTCCATCGGTTTATATAGATCGAGGAACCTTGGAAGCTAAACAGTCACGTGTCACTGCTTGCTGCTGGCAACCTTTGGAGCCAGAAACTCCCAAACGTCAACAAGAAGACATCAAACTTGGTGAAATTCCTTATATACCCTTCAACCAAGGCTAGCGGTATAGCAACATCAGATTCATACCAATATATATATAAGATACCCCTTACCGTGTTAATGTTCTTGTGAGCACATCATACTGGCCCAACACTATCAGGCAGACGGTTGAGGCGAGGATGTGTATCATGGATATATATACTGGCACCCTAGTCACTCTAATACTAGCCAATGTGGCCCTCGCATCCTATCGTATCAACGATAATGAAGGAAGAGCAAGCCTGCGGGAACTGACCAGCAGCGTTTCTGGGTTATTCAGGGGTCAAGCTCATGATCGGCAGAATAGCAAAGGACTTGCCCTGATTTTTCTTCCTGTTTATGTGCTTGCAATGGCTTCAGACTGGATGCAGGTTGGATACCATTTCTCATTTAACTCTCTCGACACAACCCTAATAAGGCTGCCTTGCGTTTGAATAACACTCTGACCAAGGGCCATACTCATACAGGGCCCCTATTTCTTCCCGTTATACAAAGAAACTCTTCAGCTGCATGACCATATCATTGCAACCCTCTTTGCCACAGGGTTCATATCTGGAGCATTCAGTGCCTCATTCGTTGGCAAGCTTGCTGATGTTTTTGGGCGTCGAAAAGCCTGCCTCGCATTCTGTGTGATATACAGCCTATCCTGTATCATGACAGTTTCATCCTCGAATATCCTTATTCTGTTCCTTGGGCGAGTCCTCGGTGGTATAGGGACGACTCTCCTCTTCACTGTTTTCGAGGCTTGGCTTGTTGCTGAATTTCACCAAAGGAAGGCCGCGAGCGATTCGACAGAGCTAAACCAGCTATTAGGAACGATGACTGTCCTGAGTGGAATGGTTGCAGTGTTATCTGGGCTTCTGAGCAATTACCTAGTCTCAATCACGGGCTCAAGAAGAGCCCCGTTCCTTGCAAGTCCTGTCTGCCTCTTACTAGCCTCTTTGCTGATTATAGGGACATGGGTACGTATTGACACCTTATCGTAATAGCAGAATAAAAGCTTATATTGGGCCATTATTTAGAACGAGAATTATCTCGGTGATTGTGATAACTCGGGGTCGGAGGCTGCCGAAGGGCGACGTACTCAGCTATCGACGATAATCAAGGGCAAGTGCTTAATGTCTACCATAAAATAACTATATAACTGACTCTCGGGCTAAAGATACCCGCACTATGGTACTAGGATTCATCACAATGATATCTGAGGGTTCCATGTATCTTTTCGTCGTTTTTTGGTCGCCTGCGATTATTTCGGCCAGCAAAGATGATGATATCCCTGGTAGTCCGCCATTCGGGGTTATTTTTGCTAGCTTCATGACTGCCATGATGCTAGGGTCTCAGATATCATCTCAGCTGATGGTCTCACCTCCTTCGCGGGAGGACTCATCGCCAACTCCTTCATTGTCGTCATCATCATCATCATCATCTACAGAGCCACAAAACCCTCCTTCTTACGATTTTAATCGCATCAGTGTGTCCAGATCCTCTTGTTTGCTTACTATCCTTTTATTTTTAGGAAGCATGAGCCTGACATGTGCCGTGGTATTCCCAACCACGCTGCTCACACTCTGGGCATTCTGCGTCTATGAATTCAGCATTGGGTTATATTATCCAAACATGGGTGTACTGAAAAGCGTCTTAATCCATGACAAGGATCGAGCCGGGGTATATGCTTTATTTCGATTGCCGCTGAACTGCTTTGTTGTTGCCGGCCTGGCCTTCACTACAGAAGGTGAGACATGCGTTCCAGGCTGATCATTCAGTCAACGAGTCCATACTCCGTACACGTTTCAAGATATCGTTGCTAACAAATAATACCGAGAAAGGCGGAGGATACAGAAACAAGGTCTTCATGACTTGCAGTATTTTGCTGCTAGTCGCAATGGTGGTCTCTCATTTACTGCTTCGAAGGCCTTGATATCTTTGGCCAGGCAATGATCCATGCCTGCGCCACTTTAAGGTCTCAACAGCAGTTTAGATGTAAATGAGACACGCATACCAGGGGGATCGTAGTATGCACAACTGAATCTCCTATTCTGGACCGGGCTATTTTTAGCAGTGATGCTGGCAATCTGGACGTTCTGGATACATGTCTGATAATGAGCTGCAATATGCACTGGAAGCGCCCAACATTTCTTCTCAGCTTCGGGCCCTGTGATTCGTGATAGTTTTCAATGGTTTGAAACCGCGGCAAGCCATAAACAAAACTGACAGGTTATTCCCGTTTCATCGGGTGTTTGAAGCACAGCCAGTTTGTATTTATGGCAAGCTGCGGGAGGAGCAGCAGCATGTAACCCTGCAGCCGCGATTCCAGCAGCTCTTCCAATCGAATCTTGGAAACTATCTGTACATCCCGGGCCGATCAGTGCCGCTGCCCATGCGACCAATGCGCTCTGCCACCTTTGTTTGGGCTGCATTGCCGATCTGCAAGCCAACCCACGTCATTGGCGACCGATATCCCCAGCACAGCTGCTCCAAGCCTCGCCGGATTTGAATGAGGGGGTACAATTCGATTCGGAGGTTGTATTGCTAAGCGCCTTTGGAGGATGGAGGTTGTACTCCGTGGGAAGGGCTGTCTCGGAGAGCTCTGAGACACAACTGCGGATTCGAAGCAGGTAACCGTCCAGCCTTCGCTCCTTTACCCTCTATTGACTGCAGTGCTTGCTTTTTCTCTCTGTGAAACCTCGGGGCGTTGATACTCGCCCAACAGATGACCGGCGGCTCGACGGGCGTATGAGCAGAGTCAGCACCGATACTTTGGCAGCAGTGCTCTTCCGGCAAGGCATAAATAGAAGACGACTTCCTGCTCTTCTCTGGCTCTGATCAGATACAACAACCAAAATCCCAAACAATCAAGACCATCTTCTCCCTGCTCAACACAAAAGACCATTCTTTAAACAAAACAGCCTCCTTCAGAGCAATAATGCAGTTCTCCAAGATTGTGGCTTTGGCCCTTGCCGTCATCCCCGCCTCTTTCGCCGCTCCAGTTGATAAACAACCATTGGTAGGAACACAGCTTATATCCAACACTTTCTGTCGAAGTACCTTCTAACTTGAATTATATAGGCAACCATTTACAAACTAGCCAATTTTGAGGGATATATGCAGGCCGTCGAAAACCCGGGGATCTGCTCTTATATGATCCCAGACCAGTATGTTCAACTTCCCTCCCAGCACTTATATGTCATCCACCAAGGCTCACATATTATAGCAACAACCCTATCGGATCCTTGAAAGTTGCTACGGGGACCACTTGTCAGCTCTATGCGTAAGTCCTGCCCTTCTAGGATATATACAAACAGGCCCAGTATCCTAACACATATCTATAGAACCCGCGGCTGCGGTGGAGACCCAATAAGCGAAGCCACTTCTGACCGAGAAGACCTCGTAAAGGAGGGCATCGTGGCCTATGCTGTTACTTGCTCTTAATTGCAATTCAATTTCAGCTGCATTATCAAGCGATCTAGATTTGTGCTTGCCATTGTCTTCTTGCCGTTTTTGTGTATCCTCAAGGACTTAATATTAATGCATTAATGAACACTTTCCGCTTTATAGCAAGCCATCTCCCCCCTTTTTCTGAGGTATTACTTGGTACAGCATGCCTCCTCCATACATATTAACCCAGGGTATATGTGGTGATATTTAGCTATACAATACAAAGCAAACTGATAGCTTCTTTGCCCTAGGCGGGGATGCAGGGATTCTTAGCCGGCTTTGACCCTAAGTTCAAGCCCATTCATATCCTTTCCCATCTGGATTAAAGTAGAGAGCTATAGCCATGCTACTCTAACCAGAGGCACGATGCTAGTTAAACAATTAGTTATCAACCTCTTAGAGACCTTGAAACTTGGGGCGTGTTAAAATCCTTAAGCATCAAAGTGTCTCTATAGAAAATGTTCTCAGTAAAGAGAGCTTTGATATACCGTCAACCGTTTTGAAGTACGTAATTCACAGAGAGCCTGGTGTAGCAACCCTGTTGTCCGAAAAAGATCGCATATCCACGAACACGATCTGCCTAGTGCACGTTAGCCCAACACATTACCTCATATAACTAGAATGTATAGGCTGCTTCTTTATAGCGGTCTGGGTCCTATAGACCCAAACTTGAATAAAAAACTGCCCATAATAGTTGATTTCGCCCGCAACACACTACCTAGACGCCAAATCTCTGGCAAAACAACTCTTCCGTCCTGTACTCCGTATGAGTTATAATAACCGACGATAATTTTCTCAGTGAAGGAGTGCTTTCGATCCCTGATCCCGGGTAACTAACTTCACAAAACCTGGTCCACATGGTTATTTGGTTAGAGAGTTAGGGTACCTCAGAGGCCCGGAGTCATACCAAATGCCGTGTTATAGAGCGTCCCGGTTGACTCTCGAGCCTCTGAACACCGCATTCAATCCACCTTTCCACGGATTGGAAGCAATGGTCATCAGTTTTAGCTGCCGGGGAATCAGCGGCAGACAGGATGATCCACATATCAGCCGTATATCAAAGCCTATTAATCCCGGGATCAAGCTCATGACGGCTCGTATAAACTGACCAAAATGCACACTGTGTACTCCGTATCATCGCCATGATCAACGATCTCGAGTCCATCTTAAGGGAGATCACCGTGACTTAAGATTCTCGCATCGAAGCAAAAAAATTCCTGGTTGAATTTGTCTATTTATCCGTACATTTCCCGTAACCCATCGTTAAAGACCCGACAACTTTTGCCTTGTCTCCAAAAAGAAAAAAAGAAAAACCGAGTATCAAATGGAAAAAAATGGAGACGTTTAGAACCTTAACCAATCGCATAAATGCAAGCAAAAAATACCCATAAAACTTTTCCTGCTCCTTACTCAATTGCGGAGACTCCACCGGCCTGGAGGACAGGGTTGACCTCTTCATCCTGCCACTTGAGTTTGAACTCTTGCCCAAGTTCCTTCTTCACGGCTGCCTGCACGGCTTCGAGAACATTTGCAAAAACTCCGAAATTGGCGGGATTGTTGGTGTCGTTCTCACCTCCCTTGAAGACGCCAGTGCGGACCAAACATGTATTCCAGCCGTACATATTGCCGCCGCAGATGTCCGACTGAGGGTTGTCGCCAACCATGTAGATGTTCTTGGGCAGGGTGTGTTCATTGTGGATTTCCTTCATCCATTGCTGCATGACGGTGTCTGCGTACTTGTATGTTGCAAGCTCTGGCTTTCCGTATACAACACGCTCCAGGTCTCCGCCTGTTAGTGTCTTGTATTGGGACTCGATGGCAATGCGGAAGGCTCCTTGAGTCAAACGGGGAAGGGCGTGCTCAGTAGGGAAGACTATATCTCCCTGAGAGAAGTAGATTGGAATCTGGTTGGCAAGAGGGTTCTTTGCCTTCGTCTTTAGGCGGCCATTTTCACTGAGGAGGAGATCCAGGATTATTTGCATATCGGTTTGGTAATCTCTAGAGTCGGCAAATACCATGATGGCATCGAAGTTCAAATTGTCGAAGTCGCGTATCTTGGCTTGTTTAACCTCCTCCTCTGATAGCTGGCTCCAGGGGGAGATGGTAGGATCCCATGCCTGGATGTCCTTGGTATGGACAACAGTCTTGAATCCATAGTCTTCGGCTACTTGTCGGACCTTGAATCCCTCACCGCCACAAACCAGGACGGTGTCATAATATTCTGACAGTGCCTGCATGGGAGTGTGAGACTGGATGAACTGCTCGGTGGAAATTGGTGATTTGAGGATCCCAGAGAGCTCGTCCACTCGGGCACTCTCGGTCTTACCCCCACCATTGGTCAGCAATATGTATGGCAGTTTGATTCCGAGTTCGTTGTCTCCATTCAACACCTCCATTACTCTGGCGGCCTCCGGGATAAGTTTCTTGCCGTGGACCAGGACGCCATCAATATCGAAAGCAAATGCCATGTTCTTGGCTGCTTCGACTTTTTCCTTTGCCATGTCCTGGATCTGTGAAGCAAGCACATCTCGCTTGAGGCTTGCGGGGTCTCGAGAGCCGGACAGTCTCGAAGCTCGTGGGGATTTGGGGATGGGCAGAGCCATTCCAAAAGAATTGCGGGACCCCCGTCTATCCTGAAACGAAGGGGATAGGCTGAGGTTATGCATGAGAGAGCCTGCATCGCTGATCGAACTTCTCAATGCTCTCACTTCAATTGCGTTGCCTTGGTCAGACGGAATGCTGAGTTGCCCTCGTTTAACGGCACTATCCCTCCTCGACCATTCGGTGTCCTGCTGAGGTTGAGACATGGCTGTGGTGGTTGTAGAGAAACGTTGAGCAGGAGAAAGAGGTAATGGTGGAAAGGTTATAGGTGTAGATACTTCCAAGCGGGAAGTATTTGAATCAAGAGTGACTGGTAGTGAAAGAAAGACCCAGCTCAGTCAGATTTTTGGATATCAATTGTAGGCGGGGCCAGCATTTATATATCCAATTCGAATAAGGAAACTTGTCAAGGGCTTGTCCGAAATTCGTGCGGAGGAGAAAAGTCAGAGACTTCTTTCCCTCGGAGATCTTCACAGGCGGTAGTCTCATAAACATTATTGCAAACCATTGCAATGGTTCAAAACGACGATTGCATGTCATAATGTGACGTTATGTGGCAACCAAAGGTTCTGATTGGACCCAAACAAATCTAAATTCGCTGGCAGTGGTTAATTGTCCATCAAAGGTGTCTCTCCAAGTGGATAGCCTGATACAACATCGAGTTGTTTGTCCAACATCAATTGCGCACTGTGGATAAGATGAACTGAGGGTGCGGTTAATGTCCGAGTCGAGTTGTAGGGGTGGTTTTCTTCCACGTTCCCCACTGGCCCGAAGGCCCCGACGATCGAGTGGACCTTACTCCCCGTCTTGGTAATAATTGGACGTGTTTGTTCTCCCGGTTGGCTACGAGGTCGATTATCTCTGGGTACCGCTCAAGGGCGCCTGTCTCCATTGAATCCACTCCCGGGTTGTTTGAGGTCTCAAAGCACATGCATATAGTAAGCATAATATATCCACTAGTATCCGCTATTTTCAGGAGAAGGGCAAATGGGAAAAATTGAGTTCGTAATACGTCATAGCTGTAGGCGGACGGAGTCGATTCTCCATAACCACGAAAAATTCTAGGGCACATTGCAGCGGAAAGGCAATAGGATTCGAGGGTTCAATCACGGTCTCGTTTTATCCTTGAGGTATTTCTCGAGGAATACATCGTCCTGCAGCTGTCCAGTCCTTTTTGAAAGAAGATCCTCCAGAAAGGGTAACAGAAGACTATCCATACCCAAGAAAGATATCACTCGGGATAACAATACAGGGGGGGAATCATAGTGCATTTATCATTGCATTGGTAACGGCTGCTTGATACAATGTCTCGCAATATTACTTTCAAATTGAGTAACGGTGTCACCATTCCGGGGTTGGGTTTCGGTACCTTTTCCAACGAAGGATCAAAGGGGGAGGCATACAAAGCAGTTCTGCATGCACTGCGGACTGGGTACAGGCATCTGGACTGTGCCTGGTTCTATTTGAACGAGGATGAGATTGGACAAGCCATCCAGGATTTCCTCAAGGAAAACACGAGCGTGAAGCGATCCGATTTGTTTATCACCACCAAGGTCTGGAATCATTTGCATGAAAAAGACGAGGTGGCATGGTCTTTAGAGAACTCGTTGAAGAATCTCCAACTGGACTATGTCGACCTTTTCCTGATTCACTGGCCGATCGCCTGTGAAAAGGATGACAAGAATATGCCAAAGATCGGCCCCGACGGCAAGGTATGATATTCCTTCGAATAGTAGCTGCAGATTAGGCCAAGAATCTAACGATTAATGTTATGCGAACAGTATGTGGTTAAGAAGGGCTTAACTGAGAATCCGGAGCCGACATGGCGGGCAATGGAGGAATCGTATGAATCTGGTAAGGTGAAATCGATCGGTCTTTCAAACTTCACCATTCCAGGTATAAAGCAAATTCTTTCATTCGCCAAAATTCCTCCCCATGTCAATCAAATCGAAATCCACCCATTCCTTCCGAATACCGAGCTTGTCGACTTTTGTTTCTCGAAAAATATTATGCCCCAGGCATACTCGCCGCTCGGGTCCCAGAATCAAGTCCCGACGACTGGTGAAAAGGTCGGAACCAACCCAACATTGAACAAGATCGCGGAGGAGGGCGGTCACACCTTGGCTCAGGTTTTGATAGCCTGGGGGCTGAGACGAGGGTATGTGGTTTTACCTAAGAGCTCGAATCCCCAGCGGATCGAGAGTAACTTCAAGGAAATCAAGCTCTCCGACGAAGAATTTGAGGCTGTCAATAAAGTGTCGGAGGGTAGACACTCGCGGTTCGTCAACATGAAGGACACCTTTGGCTATGATGTTTGGCCAGAGGAGGCCTCACAGTAAGCCATTGCCCTGGGTCCTTGAGTGTCCGGAAAAGAGCCAAGGCAAATTGAGCCACTGGGCGGACATATTTATATAGAGTAGCAATATGTTATGGCTGTGCTCATGCAGTTAGTTGGGATGACCGTTACGGAGTACGAGGTAGAAAAAAAAAACATGAAGAGTTCGATGAAGTGAATCTCCGTGTCGTGTAACACCACTTCTTCAGCCTTTGGTAACATGTTGGGTGTTGGAAACTTGCCCAATAATGTTCCACTTTTGGATTAAGCTATTGTTCTCTGCATTACTGATCGGTGAGGAGGTTAGTTATTCGTTGCACAGCTCGTGCTCCATCCGTTAGCAATAATAACTGAATTTCGACAACGGATAAGTTTTTTGTAGCTAGTTATTCTGTGAAATAATAACTGCATCGGGGTAAAACATTGTTCAGCTCGTTATTCTGGTCCACGTACTTTTGAGTTGCCGAAACGAAACGACATCTTCAGCTGCCAGCGACTGACTCATAGTTGTCATGTGTAGGATCGCAAGGATGTTGTTTGCAGTAGCGCTGCACCACCATTCCCCCGCTGGCGGGGCGAATTATCGGCTTGTTGCGCAATAACCTTCCATATATTGCTCAACAAATTTTTGTGGACAGCCATGTTGTGTTTATGGCGTAAATTAATGCTGTCGAGGACTCTGTAGTTAACTACAGAGTAGTTCGTATGGAGACACCTGACCCTTCGATCACCCGTTCAAACCGCCCGATGATTATGGCAACTGGACTCCGTCCTCTGGCCATGATCTGGGTATTCCTTGCTTCACCCACTTTGTGTGAATCTCTGTAACATGCGCGAGATCTGATGTGGCTCTGCAAGCACCAGAAGCTGCCAAGGGACATGGATGGCCCCGTCTGCTGTGGGCCGGTAGCAGCGCTTCGGTATCAGCGCAGCCACAAGAGCTAGCAATTAGTCACTGCCCTACGACGCCTGGTGTCTGTTAGCTGCTGCTGAGCACACACTGAGGGGGTAAAGTGCTGTTCAACTCACATGAACAGACGCCGGCGGGCTTGGGCGAAAGGGCGTCGTCACCTTCAGCTGGGCTGTTAACTCCCATCCTTCAACAGACCTAGTAGACCTTTAAATAGAAAAAGCAAACGGCGTAGTTTCGAGTGTGTTTGAGCGAGGGGCTCCTGTTGCTATGGATGTTGCTGCCGGCTCGTAGTTGGCCGTTGGGAGGGCTGTCGTTGTCGTTGTCGTTGGCGTTGGCGTTGGCGTTGATGTTGATGTTGTCGTTGATGTTGTAAGTTTGTGAAGCGCGCGAAACTCGGAGTTTAGGCGTTTGCGCCCGATCCGGCAAGTCGTCATCGTGCGCCTCAAAAAGGGACTTGCTCGCCAACTTCACGCCTCCAGCTGCATCGTCGCCGCCAGCACATCCTCGCATCTTTCTACGGCCGCGGCGGCAGAGCCTCCAGTGGAATTCACATATATACCGGCTGTTGGGGCTTGCGTCTAGCGTTGAGTTTAGTGGCTTGTTGCAACTGTACGCTGTAGCTAAGGCCGCGACGCAGGTATAACTAAACCGCTTACCCCCGTAAGTACCTCTACCTTTCGCCGGCACAACCGCTGCACTCTATACATCCATTTCTTTTCAGGGACCTCGAGGCTTACAGGAGAACTTGATACCAGGCTTCCTCGGGCCCAGATCTCACACGCCTTCCTGCCTTATCCGCGAAGCTCCGTCCCAGCACGCCTACTTGTTGCATAATACCTGGTTAGGCGCCGACCTCACTCAGCATCAAAGAACTACGGCAACGTTGAAGCAGCTACGATAATAATGAGTCTCAATACGAAGGAGAATACAAATGGGGGGACGTCTGCGGAAAAGAGCGGAAACCCGCCGGCGCAGATATTGACGGGGAAACAGGAGCATTGTACGTACCTGCGGCAGAAGCTGTTACCTACACAGGTTGGACCAGACAGCTCGACCGGAGATTACGGTTTGGCTAATTCGGTTCAAATGGCTCTTAGATCTCAAACGGGAGTTAGTCGGCGCTCAGGTTTCGAGCGAGATCGTTGAGCTCAATTCTCCAACTGCGTTACGACGATTTGGCGCCCCATTCAAGTCGGACTTTGGAGAAATAGCGCCTGTCGACTCAGAATTGCCAATTCTACGTTATATATTCGTTAACCATATCCGGAATTTTCCATTTCTAGATAAGGCACATGAGAAGGAGTTTTGGCAAGATCGTCTCCAGGTGGTACGTTCAAGGAGTTACCCAGTCTAGCAGCTAACACCTGGCTTTGCTACGATTATATATATATATATATTTACATGATATGCTAACTCCCTACCTTTTTCAAACGTTAGTTTCTTGAGTCTTTTGCTAATAAGAATATTTCGTCGAGTGAAGATCGACATGAAGAAACTAAGAGGCGGAAGCTCGCAAAGAAATGCGAAAAAGTGGTCGAGCTAATGATGGTTTCTGGGATACCAACCTCCTCTGGATATGAGGAGAGAATACGCTTCTCAGAAATGGAGGTTGTTGACCGAGGGGCAAATGAACAGGGGCTACTTGTCAACATGCCTGAAGGAAATGTTATCAATGGCTGGGATGTTAACATCGCATCAGTCAGAACAACCTCCGTAAGGCGAACCTTGAGATATCACCAGCATGCGGTATGTGTTACTATTATCTTTTTTTTTGTGCCTGTACCCCTGGAACTGCTCCTTTCTCATTGGTCGTGTGCAGGAATTCTTAATCCGTGTCCGGCAACAAGATGGCCCTAGCATCTACATTGGCCGTCGCTTCGGTGATTTTGCGAGATTGCACAAAAAACTACGAACTGAGTTGCCCGGGAAAATCATACCTCCTCTTCCCAGAAAAAATAAAACCTCGGTATCATCGTCATTCATTGGTTCAAATCCGGACGACGATGCTTCGTCCACATCGTCTGTCAATACCCTAGAGACAACTGAAGGCCAATCTACGCGAAACCTCATTGTTCCGGGAACCCTCAAACATAAAACTTCCATGTCCTCACTCAAATCTATAGGCTCGCAGTCGCCTAGAGCATCGGGAGAGCTACAGGGTGAAACTGTCACACTATACAGAGAGGAGCAACGTGTATCTCTTCGCGCATTTTTGAGACTGATTCTACAAAATCATAGAATAGCCTCCTCCAATGCGGTAAAGGAATTCCTAACGGATAAACCGATCACTTTAAATGAAGAGGAAGAGGTAGATGTCGCAAGAAGAAAAGAACTTGATGCCAAGCGCATTGAAGAGCAAAGACGCTTTTACGAGATTGCACGAAAACGGGCGCGTGAATTAGATGTTTATATGGAGCAATTCAGACAAGATATTGTGGAAAGAAGTAAGTAAAATATCCGTGGATTCTTCTACTGCCCTGCTTCTAGAGACTCACTATTAACGACCCGACCTCCTACAGATGGCCTCACAAAACTATTTCAGGAGATTAGAGACAAGGACTCTGTAGAAGCGTTGAGTCCACAATATCAAAAGTTTGCAGAATGGCTGCGTATCGAGTATGTATACCCTGCCTTCGCTTTTGTAACCGCCGGTTTCATGTTTCTGACTATAACAATCTACAACAGGGTTGCGGCTACACTATACCATATCTTTTTAGCTGAGGATAATTCTCCGGAATTATTCGCTCAGGCCAAACGGATACACTCTTTGATCCCGTATTCGATTTTAAAGAATGTCATCCGCATTGCTAACCCTGCTGCCGTGATGGCCGGAGTTCTGGACCTTTTCCTTGCTCAACCGTTTGGAGCTCGATCTCTTTTACAGCGAATATTCGCCATGGCGATTCAAGACGGCGTGAAAGCTTTTCAAAAGTCAGTCGATAGCTTAGCAGCAAGAATCGATGACAACATTCTAGTAGATAAGCTTCGAGCATTTACGGAAGCCGATGAACAGGTGAAGAATGAGCTCCGTGCAGAGGCAGAAGCAGAAAGTGTTGATATAGTTGTGGTGATCTTGCGGTCAGAACACTTCGAGCCGGAATTGACTGTACGGCAGATCGAGAAAGTGTTCAATTCTTATGTCGCTTGGGTGAGCGCAGTTGAAAGTGTACGTGACTTTGACTTCCCCCACCCACTCGAATTGCATTGCTAACATGTTCATAATAGATTAATGATCCTGAGATACAGCAAGGTGCCCAGTGGTTTTCATATCTAAAGCAGCTTTTGAAAGTGCTCACGCGGCAAAGAGATAAGATGATGATGCTTAGTATTATTGAAGAGGTAAGAGACTGCTGGTTTCCTTTGGCATCCATTATAGGTACCTACTGACTCTGTAGCAGCCTGTGACCCTACAACTTTTCCGTGATCTATTCACCATCTTCTACGAGCCTCTGGTCCGTGTTTACAAATCTGCCAACGTCTACAATAGCATCACAGACTTTGCAGAATTTGCAAATGATGCTATTGCTGTCATTGAGCGAGCTCAAAGACAAGATGTTTCTGCCGACCCGAACCAAACTGTCCAGTCATTTATCGACCTCTGCACCCGCCATCAGCATAGTTTTTATAAATTCGTCCATGAAGTTCATATTCATGATAATGGGCTGTTCGCATCGCTAATGACGTGGTTGGAAGATATTCTCAAGTTCCTTCGCGAGGGGCCAGAAAGTGGAGGCACTCTTGACATGAATGCACTCTTCCAAGGAGCTGTTTCTGCTGGCCAGATTGACAAGGATATCGCGATTGCCGAGATTGACGCCCTAATTAAATGGCATTCGGACAGAAAGAAATGGCACCAGGATAAAACCCGGCAGAAGATGGCGGCTGAAGGTGTTAACGAGCAGATTCCGGGTGCTTCTACGTTTAAAAGCAGTGACTTTGGGCTCCATGAGGTAAGAAACTCTGAAGGGCACCTATATATGTTCTCCTGTTAACATTCTTCTTCTAGGGTGACTTGGAAGACCTGGTGATTGAAGATGATATTTCAGACCCATCAGATGAAAACTCTGAGGATGATGATATGGACCCTATAGAATTTGAACGCAAACGCCGTGCCAGGCACCAGGACCGGCTCCGTCGTTCTGCAGGGGAACCAGTGAAACCTAAGATATCGGAGATATTGAAGCTACGTGACTCCTTTGGATCGATGTTGAGGATGGTCCTCGCATGATAAAGAAGAGATGAAGAAGATATATCTGTCTTTCCGGCTGGTTATATTTTGGGAATACACGGCGGTTCTGAAACTAGGTAGAAGCATCCAAGGCAGATCCAAAAGTGAATTATATACGACATATGTATAATTTTGCATACACGGCATAAGCTCCACCCCATTCCTTGCCTGTGCTCCGTGGAAAACGCTCAACGCTAGAGTAACATGCATTGATGTAGTGGGGATAGTAGGGGAGACAAGCGTGCTGTTGGATGGTGTTTAAGGCCAGTTTTTGAGTTGCGGCAGCTGTGGAGCCACTTTAAGTTTAGATAAGATCGATAACTAGCTAAAAGGCGGTTGCCCTGGCTACTACAACCCTCAACTGTCCTCGACCCAGCTGCTTTCTCCTCGACAATGTCCTCGACGACCCTTTTTACCCTGCTTCTCATGACCTTCACTACCTAGTATGTCGGGCCAGCCGGAGAGCGACGCTTCTCCAGGCCAGCGCCCTTCCTGGACGGGGAGGAAACCGGAAACCTTGCGAGGCCTTCTAGTCAATGGGAGATGGCATTGTGACTGTGAGCCTCGCCGGATAGCAAACCATTTTGAGACGAAAAACGGCGGCAAAAACCATGGGCGTTGGTGTAAGCGTAATGTGTATACATTTTACTACGATATTCCGCTCAGGCTAACGGTAATACTTCTGTCCTACAGTCTATACATGTCCGAAGCCACGGGAAATGCGATGCGGATTCTTTCTATGGGACGATGTCGCTAAGGAACGAGAGGCATCACAAAATGCAGTAGACTCTGTGACGGAGAATACCGACGCTCAAGAGGCAGATCCAGTCCAAGTTCGACCTGATAACACAAAACCAGGCCCAGTACTACGTACACCCAAAGCGAACCGCATCCGAGAGTCCATACGCGGCGGGCTTTTAACGCCAGAGTCTCAGACAAAGAGGAAACGAGACGCAGATATAACTGCTTATTTGGACAAATACCAAAGCCCTACTAAAAAAGGGAAGCTTGAGTTACCTAAATCACCGGCAACAGAGCAGGATACCAGCTCCTTCACCACTGTTGCAGATATCTCCTATCCTTCGTTGGCTTCGAGGCTTGAGGCCTTGGATGCCGAACCGATACCACCACCTCCGCTATTTACGACTCCTAAGAAATCAACACTTCCGCCAAAAAGTGAAACCTGCCCTGCCCAGAAAACGTCGCTTGAGGCCCCTACAACCCCGACTCCTTCGCGCTTTACGTCATCACCTCTTTTCTATCATTCAGCAGAGAGGATCAATAAGAAATCCCTGCACTGTGAGACAACAGCCAAGGCTCTTGGTATACTTGAGGCTCATAAAATTAACGTTACGCCCAAAGCGAAGGAAGAATTGGTTGAGCTGCTGGATAGGAACGATCTAAAGACCCTGGGAATCATTAAGGGAAGGGATATATCGAGGCTGGCGATCAAGAGCCGGGAGAAACGCATAGAAGAGTTGGAGAGCCGGATTCCAATCTTAGAGGCAGAGCGGGAATCTTGGAAGTCGTTGTCGATCAACAAAGGTCACCACCCACCTTCTGGGACCCGGAAAGACAAAGATGGACTTGGAATGTAATTTAAGAATCTTTGGCATGTTTAATTCAGAACGAAGAGAGTGTTACTTGAAGTATGATTTCATTCCACGTGTAGTTATTTAGTACCGATGCAACAGCATTGACAAATTCTGACCAGGCGTGATAAACAAATCCGCAATTATTTTGGGAAAAGGTGCAGTTCGTCCGCAAATTATTTGGATATAAAGGATTCAGTAGGGAGAATTGAACAAATAGAACATTATAAATGCATGAAGTGAAGGTATATATATAGCATAATTATAAAAACGAAGCGGAAATGCTGTTGACGAGTGGGAGTGGGAGGGGGTTTAGAGGGCGGCGATCACACCCAGTCCACCGGCAAGGATGGGGAAAACGTTGACAGAGAGGCAGCCAGCACCGTTGCTTTGAGGCGTATCTGGCGAAGATGATGGAGAAGATCCAGAGACGTTAGTGGATGTTGGGTAAGAACTTCCAGAAGTATAGGTAGAGGTTGAAGTGCTGGAGGAGGTAGTGGTGCTGTCATTGGAGCTAATACCTCTGCAATCAGGGTTTCTAGAGCCCTATTTTATCTGTTAGCAGGGACACAGTATACAAAGTTATATTTGAATGTCACATACAGGAGCACAGCAAAGGGTGCCAGACTTGGAGCACTTTCTACCGAGATCACAGTGGCCTAAAGGAATTGGGTTAATAATTGGTTCAGCGATTAGTGGTATGTACTATGCGGGTTAACTTACTTCCAGTGTTTTGGCAGCAGGTCTCTCCCACAGTTGGGTTGTAGCAGCTGTCAGTACCGCAGACCTTGTTTCCAGTGCCGTACTGGCGAGCGCAGCTCTCGTCGGTAGGGCCGCTGCTGCCACCGGAGCCGCCAGATCCACCAGAGCCGCCGCTGCTACCACCGCTGCTGCCGCCGCTGCCGCCAGAACCGCCGCTACCGCCAGAGGGGTCACAGCTAGAGTATCTTGGGTCATCTGGGTTGTAGCACTTGGTCGAATCGTTAGGGCATTCCTTGTAACCGCTACCGAAGCAGCTCTGGCAGGTTACGCCCCGTCCAGAGCAGTGCTCATCTCCTGAAGCACGGGCAAAGATATTGCTACGAGCCTTCAAGTTGTTACCGGTTCGGCTGAGGGAGTGAGCGCTTCTGGAGGAGGCACTGGAATCGTCGGGGACGGAGCCAGCAGCAACCAAAGTTGCTCCCAAGAAGAGAAGGGAGGCGACAGAGAAGCGCATAGTGATGTCAAAGTATTGATATATAGGGTATGGCTAAAATTATTAGACTGAAGAAGAGAAAGAAAAAGAACGACTGGAGTTGGTTGAGCTGGAAACTGTCCTTCAGCAAAAGCGACAGAAGAGACGAGAAAAGGGTGAAGGAGGAGGTATATATAAAATTCGAGGACCTGTCCTAAAAATACACGAGGACCACATCTCGGATTTGGGCTCCGCTGCTACTCCGAATTGGGGAGTAGCTCGGTACAGGATCCCATGCCTTTATTTTCCCTTGAGAACTTGAGGCTATGTTCTGATGATCAGGATAGGTGACAACGTTAATTGGCCGGGAACAGAAGCCCTCCATTCAGAGCGAGCTGTGGACTCGAAAACCTTGACTCTGGCTTGTGGAAAGGCGCATGTGGAGTTGGGCACTAGTCTGGAGTTGGGAAAAGCTCAAAGATGCTTGAAGCCCCTTTCCCATTCTCTCCTCGTATTTTGACTGTGTATATTTTCGCGATGCTGTTAGCCTTGACCAAATCGGGTATCAACAAGGCTCGATCACAAAAAAAGCAACTGGGGAGAATAGGGGCAAATACGAGTTAGTGTTTGGGTGGCTTGACTGTCGATCTGGATGAATGTTCTGTGAAGATTAAATGTACTTGAGTTAATGACCGTTTGGCACCAAGGCGGCAAAGGGTTTGAGCATAACATCTCCTCTCGAGTCTCAGGCCGTCTCGCGTTCGCCAACGCTGCAAGTAGGCGAGTTGAAAGCAACGCGACCCAAACAAGCTGAAGCCCAAGCGGGATGAAGATATTAGGTTACGCTAAAAAGCTTGGCACCTTTGAGCCTCCTTTATTCTGGTATCTCCGTGTTCTGCCCGCGCAAGGTCCACCCCGGGCAGGCAGGATCACAACACAGCTTCTGATTCTCCTTTCGTTCGGCGGCTTCTTTTCCGCACCTCTTTTGGCTGGTATGCCGTACAACCCATATTCAGTCCCATTGCGCTCCGAATTATATGTGATATCTTCACTTGTGTGCAGGTTGTCATCTCTGCCCTGGGGAATATGGAGAGAATTCGATTAAATTAGCGTACCCACTAGTTTTATAAATAGCATCTCAGCCAGCTTGACTGATGACCTGGGGTTGAACCCTCCCTTCTTGGGTATTATTCAGAACGGAATATTTGACCTTTTTATGGGACACCTTTCCCGTCCCAGCTGATGGTGAGACGGATGTGCTCCGTACCCCTGCGATTTGTGCTGGCAATCCTAGGTGCGGCGTGTTGTGATGCCTCGCGATGATGGGTAGTATTCTTGGCGTCCTCGTTCCGCGAGTGAGATGACTGGCAGCTCTGTTCCATAGTGTGGGCTCAAGCAAAGCTAGCTAGGACACTAATTTCGGCCGTGAGATCACACGCTGCTAGCTGAGGCTCAGCGGCCTCTTTTCCCAGCGAGCGGTCATTGGCTCGGTTTAATCAATCAGACTCCAAGACCCAGCACTCGCTCCAAGTCGGCCTCACTCTCTTCGTGTGATAAAAAAAGCTCAAACCTGCACGGCACAGAGCCCAAGGATACTGTGGGAGTCCGAAGACAGGTGGGCGCTGGGCCCTCGATCCCGTATTCAAGGCAGAACCCTGGAGAAAGATCATGAGGCTGTTCAACTGAACATGTTGAGTGTTGCGAAGCGGTGCTCAGGAAATGTCGGGTGCATTGCTTGTTGGCGTCAGACTTTATGCTACCATATGGTGGCGTGCTTCACAAGCGAACCTGGGGCTTGAGGCATGCCTGGGATTGTTTGTTGCTGCGAACAATACTATCGGCCGCCAAGAAGACGTTACAGTTCGGTCCTGTCAATCGTCAAATAGTCGCAGCCGTCGAGATGATGATCTGCAACTTGCCTCTGATCACGACTGGAAAATGGGCATTATTATTATTATTATTCTTGTTCGATGATAATTCCGCTTTGGCGTGTTTATGGATTATGTGCATACGAGGTCCGGAGTATCGAATTCGTTACTCCGTATTTTCTCGCAAAGTGATATCGCACGTCTGGTACGGAGTATTGCGCAGGATCTCCCAGGAAGATGAGACCGATGTCGCTTTTTAAAACGAGACAGACACCATGCAAACTATTATTGCAGCCGCTGCTCTATTATTGCCAAGTCGCAGGGTGTGCTGTTCAAATATATAACTCATGCCGAAACGTTTAAAAGCTGTATTATCAGGTCTTCGCTTGCCACGACTTTTCTCTCCTGGGATTGAAGTTGAAACTCCTCTGGTTATTTTCTCAGTAACATCGTGATCAACATTGATGATTGCTGCAGCTGCTGCTGATGAAGATAATTAAGTTGAGATTGAAGTTGAAGTTGATAAGTTGTTGGGATGTCGAAGGTTGGAGTTTCTGGTCATCAAAATAGGCTCCGCACGTGACCACTTTAATTCCAGGTTCAATCCACTTTGAGGTTGTTGGAACAGCAATTTGATATTTTGAGCCGACTTAACTTGATTCGATTTATGCTGTGAGATAATTCTCTAGTATATTTTCTTGAGCCGTACGAGCTTTGCAAGCCCGATTATTTGAACTTGAATACACTGCAATGCGCTGATAAAAAATTCACTACCACACGTTTGCTTATCGATATCAGAAAATTTTTCTTATCAGTCGATTAGTTAACGTTACTTAGATGGATTTGAAAACTTCTGTACGCAAGATGAATATCTTCTAAAGGACTCAATATCTGAATATAAACCGATGAACTAATTCCGTTCTTCGCTGTTAAGCCTTCTACGCTCCCTCGCGACCACCCTTCCTCCCCCCAGACCATGTTCAGACCCCCTATCAACCGCGCAATGCGCGTACTTGACCGATCATTCTTCAAAAAGACCATACCTCTTGCTGCGGCCACAGTATTTGAAGCGAGGAATCTTGGCCGGATTAAGACAGAGCTGGCGAAGAGTAACGATATTCTGAACGCTCCACGGCTACCGGCTATTCGATATGTCCAGAACCCCACCACGGAGGAGGAAAAGAACAAAATGTGCATCTTGCTGAAGGAGCAGATACAAGCCAATGATGCGGCTACATGGTCCCCAACAATACGGGAATTGGTTGAAGCGAAGTCCGTGGAGTTGAAACCATATGATCTTCACCTTGATTATGACTACTGGCTCTATCGTATGTGCAAGCGGGAGATGCAACTGTTAAATTGCAAGTACTAACATGCATTGCAGATGATATTCTTTCTTCAATACTGCCTGAGGAACATCTTGAGGAAACACCAGCGGGCTTTAACCAAGTTGGCCATGTTGGTATGTGAAACCGAAATGCTTGAGTTTGTAGAGACTGGGTATACTAAACTTCGTGAAAATATAGCACACCTTAACCTGAGAGAGCAATATCTCCCATATAAACATTTAATTGCGGAAGTTATCCGAGATAAAAACTCGACGGTCCGAACGGTGATCAACAAGGTGGACGATGTTGGCGCAAACAGCGAATATCGCACTTTCGCCTACGAGCACCTGGTTGGGGACGAAGATATGAATGTTGTCCAGCATGAGCAGGGATGCGAGTTTGCATTCGACTACTCCAAAGTATACTGGAATTCACGCCTAGGAAACGAGCATACATACCTTGTTGGCAGGTTCAAAGAGGGAGAAGCTGTGTGTGATGTCATGGCTGGCGTTGGACCCTTTGCTCTGCCAGCGGGTAAGAAGAGGGTATTCGTTTATGCGAATGACCTTAACCCTCACGGATATGAGAAGCTGAAAGAAGGTGCTGCTCGGAACAAAGTTAGGGAATTCGTCCAGCCGTTTAACATGGATGGAAGGGAGTTTATCCGACACGCTTCACAGGAGCTATGCGTTAACGGTCCACGCCCTGTCAAGATATACCCCAAAGTGAAACGCACCGAGGCCGCCGAGAAGAAAGCTGTCCCTCCACAAGTATACAAATGCCCACCTACCTTTGACCACTACGTGATGAACCTTCCGGCTTCCGCAATTGAGTTCCTAGACGCTTTTATCGGTGTTTATGCTGGAAAGGAGTCAATGTTCGAGCCGCACACCCAGCGCAAGCGCCCGTTTGTTCATGTTTACTGCTTTTCAACCAACTCTGATGACAACGCTGTTGAGTTTGCGGATATCTGCAACCGCATTTCGGAAAGGATACAGTACAAGATTACCCCTGACGATATGATTGGTGGTACGGGAAACCAGGATCTTGAGCTTGAGATTCGTGATATCAGACTTGTCTCGCCGAACAAGAGAATGTTCTGTGCTTCCTTTAGGCTTCCGGCTGAAGTTATGTTCAAGTCTTAACTAATGCGGCGCTTTACTGGATGAAACTGGAGTTTGCCTACTTTCCATTGCTGATTTTATAATGACAAAAGTGAGCGAGGGTGTTTAGCATCATTCTCCGGTTTAGGTTTCTTCAAGGACATAGAGTTGTGTACGATAGACTGTATATATTTTTCCATACCCTGCATTGACTGCCATTGGAATGGAGTTTGTGGGAGGACTTTGAATTTTTAACGACACTCGTTTCTCTTCCAATTCTCCCCCATAGAAAAGCATCTTCCTTAGTATTTCCTGATGAACTCGGCTTCCACTACCTATTAGCACTGACTTGGCATTTATCCTTCTAATTATCTGGCTAATAATGAAAAAAGAAAAAAAAAAAGGAGTTCTCCCCTCTGATGCTATGCGTTAGCTCTCTTTAGCAAATAAAAATAAACAGTATCATGTAGAATGTCGTCTTCCGTAAGGTACCGTTTTCCAAACCTGAACGCCTTGCACGTTGCTAAAAAAGCCCCTCCCAAACCCGTTATTTCGAAGATAATAAACAGGACTCCCAAAGCACTGCTATTCTCGTCTCTCCCATATTTTATATCTTCCCAGTGGTGTAATGGAGTAATCACTCCACGAAATTTCGCAGCTTGGTGAGCTCGTCTAGGAGCTCCTGCAGGTCTGCATCCGAGATCTTGTTCCCGATACTTGGGATTAGGGACTTGGCTTCTTCGGCGTTATCACAGCATAGACTCCCTAGGGTTAGGGTTAGCTTGGAGTGAACCACTACCAAAATCGACAGGTAGTTAAGCTGCCGGTCTCACGTACCTAGCTGCGACCGCTCAAAGAACTCCAGCTCCGTATGCGCAGAGAGAAGTCGCTCGACAGCCTCGATGTTCTCTTTCTCCTTGAATCTGGCAAACACTTCGAGATAGTCCTGTGTTTTGACCAGGGTCCTGCCGGCGAGCGAAATCGGCGTTAGCATCATGGACGGCCTGGTCCCAAGTCGCAAACAACCAGCGCGCACAACTCACTCTCGCTCTTCAAACTTGCTCTCCCCTTTCCTCCGCAGGTCAAGGACCTTGTTAATCACCAGTCGAGCTTCGGACAGAGACAGGGTCGGAACATGCTGGAATTCGCCGAGCTTGAGCTGGGCGGTAGCTTCGAGTTCGCTCTGGGGGAGCTCGCGTTTGCGATGAGTGGGCTCGTGGACGGGGGTGGAAGAGCTCATGGTGCTGGCGAGTTGTATTCCGGCTGTTTTCTGTAAGACAATGACCAGCTCGCAGTGCTCAGTGCTCAGTGCTCAGCTAGATGCAGGTCCTCTTCCAATCCTCAACCCTTTTTATGCGCCTTCACGATCTCTTTCTCAAGGTTCCTTTATTTTTTCTCCCTTTGACGTCGATGGGAAAGTCCCTCACGTGATATTCAATGATTATGTAATGAATTGCTTGTCTGCTTATATAATACAAGTTTTTTTTTTTTTTTTCTCGCTTCCTTTTTTTTTTTCTTCCGCAGAATTCCAAATCCAAGGAAAAGCCATGTAACGAAGAAGAAAACACACGACCCGAACGGCTAATAGTATTGCTAGAAAGACCGTAGAACCGTCGAATGTCCTCCCCACGCGCACACGCTTAGCTGATCTCTGCAGCACCCCGGCCGCCCGATCTTATGGCCGTCTCCTATAGATGAAGGGCCGCCGCAGCTCCGCCAATAGGACGAGCAGCAGCGCTTACCTAAGCCGAGCCAGTCGCAAATAGGCAATCCATCGCTGCCGGATCATTGGGATCAACTCGCTTTTTCGACGTTTCGACCGTCCACGAACAAAAACAACCCAGGAAGGCCTATTTTTCTTTTCGCCCCTCGTTCCCCGTCCCCGTCGGCGGCGCAAGAGCCAATGCGACTGACTCGCGCATATTCCCTCTTCGTCGAGGCGGTGCGACTGACCGGCGCACGCCTCTGGTGCTAATATATATCCCGCGGGCGACGGCCAGAGAGAGCCCTGGGGGAGGGATAAATAGGATACCTGCAACACGCAACGTTGTCGCAGTCGGGGAACCTCGGGGGTGTCTGCTTCGTAACCAGCCAGCACGATGTGGAGTTCTCCATACGGAGTTACAGTCGCCCATATGGAGGAATGCCAGCTCGGCTAGGCAACTTTTATATGCACCACTGCTTGCTTCTCTGCGTCTGCTTCTGCTGTCCTGTCGCGCTTGCTGCCAAGTCGTCGGGGCGGTGTTATAAAGGAGTTGAAGTGGTGTTGCTGGAGTGAATTGAACCTCCAGTTTCTTCTTCTTTATATATTTACTTACCGTTGTTATATCTCTCAACCGCCACAACTCCTCAAAAGCCATACAGCGCTTTTTGCTTCTTCTTTTTCCTACTTGATCTCTTCATGCTGTCTGTCTGTCTTCCTCGCTGCCCCACGTGTTCTGCGCTAGAAGAAGAAAAAAAAAAAAAAAAGGGAGCGAGGGGGGCGAAGACTCCAGCTTCATGATGTCCAAAGCCTTCGATAGATATACCATCGGCCCAGAGAGCCCAGACGTCCACAGCAAATATAAACCAACAGATGAAGTTGTCTTTCGGAGTCCGTTTGGACCGTTTCCCAAGGTTGACCCGGATCTGAACTTGCATGATTTCTTGTTTCCTCCAGAGAAGCCAATTGACCAGCCGGACCATGATCTATTCATAGATGGGTATATAGGCACCACGGTGTCGTTGTATCAGTTCTACGACAGAGTAGTATCTCTCTCGAGAGCCCTGCGGCATGACGGACCTAACCCGGTTGGGTTGGGGCAGTCGCCGGTGGATGATAACGGCAATGGTGAGATCATGGGTATACTATCAGGGAACCATCTTTCATGGCCGTTGCTGGTGCATGCATGTTTCCGGTCAGAGCTTGTTTTTGGTAGCATCAGTCCCAATTCAACGCCTTATGAATTATACCATGTCATGCGCAAGATGCAGGTCACATCAATGGCCGTCCACGAGTCTCTGCTCCCTCTGTTGATGGATACTGTCCGGAATGGTCCTCAGACGGGCAATGACAGCAGACTTGAGCTTGTATTTGACACCAGCAAGATAGTAGTCATATCGGATGATCCCACGCTGGACTCAGTGCAGGGTTATCCTACGGTTGAGTCGTTAGTTCGACTTGGCTCAAAAACACCAGAGAAGTCATGGAAGCGTTCAGGGGGGGAGCGGTTATGCTACCTGCTTCAGTCGTCAGGGACGTCTGGGTTTCCAAAAGCCATGATGATATCGCATAAAAATGCCATACACACTACCCTGCAGGGGATGATAAACTCGCGGCGGACGGCAGAGTTTGTAAGCTTTGACACATCCATCCATATATGGCCTGCCCCGCCTTGAACTGGGTATACTGATAATCGTATCGAAAATAGATGAATATAGACCCACCGTTGACTGTGCTCCTGGGTATAGTCCCGGCCTATCACTCATATGGGCTGACTATGTACGCCCTTCGAGTCAACGTGATGCGGAATACAAACGTATTAATGGCCAAATGGGACCTGGAGACCGCTCTGAGGCTTATAGAAAAGCACAAGATCACCACTCTCCCTCTCGTGCCACCACTTGTCCGACAGCTCGCTCTATCGCCCCTGACGGAGAAGTATGACCTTTCATCCGTCACCTTGGCCCTAAGCGCAGCAGCCTATCTCCCGCCAGACGTAGCTCACAGCCTCGGCAAGAAGCTACCGCAACAGTCCCCCATCCAATCCGGCTATGGACTCTCAGAGGCGCTCTCTGTCGCCCAGCCGGTGGTCGAGGGTCTCTTTGGACTCTCTCGCTCCCAGCCAGGAACGATCGGACATCTGATGCCCGGCATTGAAGCCAAGCTGGTTGACCCAGACACATTCGAGCCCGTACCCAAGGGAACCAAGGGCGAGCTCTGGGTTCGAGCGCCCGTCGTGACTCCGGGCTACTACAAGGACCGGGAAGCCACTGCGAGCCTGTTCGCCGAGCCCGGCTGGCTGAGAACAGGCGACTTGATGATGCGAGACGCAGAAGACCGACTGCACTTTCTCGACCGGCTGAAGGAGATGATCAAGGTGAAGGGCATGCAGGTCGCGGCCACGGAGGTCGAGGATACCCTGCTGTCTCATCCGGACAAGCTGGTGCGAGATGCGTGTGTTGCCGGGGTCGACAACGGCCGAGGAGACGGTGGCCTCTTCCCTCGGGCGTGGGTAGTGCTATCTGAGGAAGGCAGACGGCGAGATGCGAGCCAGGTCATCGTGCAGCTCGACGAGTTTGTCAAGAGCCGGCTGTCCAAGTACAAGCATCTTGCTGGCGGGATCGAGATAGTCGACTCTGTAAGCCAGCTCACCCATTTCTATCTATTTTCGTTCGAAGTTCTGTATACTGACTGAGAGTAGATACCACGGACACCCTCGGGCAAGATGCTGCGCAGAGCGATGCGAGACCAGTACCACTCGCGGCAACGAGACAAGCATGACAAGGCGAGGCTCTAGGCGGCTAGTCTGCGGTCTGTGGCTTAGCGACCTATTTTTACCCACCCCCAGCCTTCCGCCGTCGTCCATCCTTGAGCTGTCTTCTTTTTGTGTCTGCCTGTTTTGTTTCTCCTGCATCTTACTTTATAGACCTTAGCCTGCTTGATAATATCTTAATTAGAGTTGTGTTTCATGTCCAGCCACTGGCTGTAAATATAGCATGAGAGATGTTTCGTCGGCTGCAGTCAGTGGCAACGTGTCTGTACCTGAGTAGTCATATCAAACATTACATCTATCTATATCTATATCTATACTTAATCTACATTATATCTGTATCTATATCTATATCTATATCTGATCTGGATGTACCTAGGCTGTCCTCATCACGTGAGTCTGTTTCCCTTTCCCCCCTTTGGGACTAGCGCGACCTCCGAACCAGCGACTTCGAAAAAGCGCAAAAGAAACGCAAAAGAAACGCCAAAATCGACGACGACGACGACGACGACGACGCCGCAGCAAGAAACATCCTCGTCCTCGACCTCCGCCAGCGTCACCGCCAGCTCCTGTCCCGCGTGCTGCTGGCCGATCCACGCGTCTCTGCCGCTCCCGTCGCCGGCCTGGAGGGCCACAAGTAGTCGCTTCGGGCTAACTATCGGTCTGCATGCCAAGCAGCGTCGCCGGCTGGTTAGTTATCCCTGGGGCATCAAAAAGCAACTCTACATCAGTACTTACACCACACACGCCAGCGGGATAGCGCTCTAATAACTCGGTGCGTGCTGCTTGCTGCTGCTGCTGCTTGCTGCTCTTGACATCACCAGCCCCGGCACGCCAGTGACAGCCAGCGACTGAAAGACGCAGGCTCTTCTGCAAGGTAAGCCCGCGAAGGATGCAGTCGATGCTCCTCCCTCGATGTTCTCTTTGCTTTTTGGCCCGGCTGTCCTCCCTGGCTGGTGTGCCTGTCCCGCTAGCCGCAGTGGAAAACCGTTTACCCGTTGCTGTGCTTCGATGACCTGCCAACTGACCGTCCTGACCCTCCTCCGCTGCCCCCATTTATAGGTTTTTTTTTTTCATATGGCTCGATAGGGGGACTGCTGCAACGCCCGCCCATACGCCTACGCCTCTTTACCCGCCCTCCTCCTTCTCGCTGCCATTGTCTCTCCTTTCACCAGCGTCTGGCTCCCGGGGCGGAATCTAATAACGAATTTAATGAAAAAAGAAGGGTAAACCCCCCAGAGAAAGGTATGGATTCCCCACTAACCAGCCTCCTCCTGAAAGATGCTATTGATGAAACCTGCCCCAAGCAAAACCCCCCTACCTGCTAGAGGATGGAAGGCCGCTCTTGTTTCTGACTGCTGCGTGAATCTGCCTAGACACCCTGCCCTGTTCCAGCTCGCTCTCACATACACACTCGCTCATTTTTCACCTCGCTCTACCTCTGCTGCTGCTGTGCTCTTCTTCCTGTCTCCTGTCTACCGGCCTGACAGACTGTGACCCTTTGGAGAAATAACACACAGACGACCTCACCTCTTTTTAGTTACCCCGGGTTTACTCCTTATTTATGCTTAACTGCAGTCTTTGCGTCACCTAGACTACAAGCCTCCTGGGCCTCTAAGCGCTATCCGGGCCGCTCTGTCGCGTATTTCACTCTCTCACTCTCTCGCTTGCTTCCTCTCCCTGAACCGACGCGCCCTCAACCTCCAAAATAGGGGATACCGTTCTCCTTTCCTCTCTTTCATCCTCCCTCTAACCGATCCTCCCTGTCTGTCCTCAGAAGCGAAAAAAATAAAAAAGAGAGAGACAGTTTCTACGAAAAGAAACAAAAAAAAAAAGGCAGGATACTCACCTCGGGCGGAGGTGGTCGACGCAGATATGGCGTCTGCAGGTGGTCGTCATATTCCACCCAACCTGCTACCCGGAAATCGAGGCGAAGATGGCGGTTTACAGATCACAAACACATCCGGCTTCCAGGGCCAGTCGCCCATAGACAGTCCAGACGGCAACAGAAGTGCTCCCTGGTCTGACATCCCCCCGTCCGCTCCCACCGAGTCCAATGTCAACCCTGAAGAACGCTCTCCCCGACAGCCAGACTCCTACCGAAGCCCTGGCAGAACCAAGTCGCGCGACCGACATAATAATAATAATTCGAATGGCCCTTCCACCAGCAAGTCTCCCAGCGGGAATACCAGAATCTGCAGAGTCTGTGGTGAGCCTCTACTGGGACAGTTCGTCCGTGCCTTGGGAGGCACATTCCATCTCGAATGTTTCCAGTGTAAAGTACGTCGTTTCTTCCCTTGTTGCCAATCTTATAATAAAACACTCTAACATGAATGAAATGAAAAAAGGATTGCGGAGAGATTGTCGCATCGAAGTTCTTCCCCGTCGACTCTGAAGATGGCAATTCCCAACATCCCCTTTGTGAACGAGACTACTTCCGACGATTAAACCTATTGTGTTTCGAGTGCGGAGGCGCCCTTAGAGGATCCTACATCACGGCTTTAGACCACAAATATCACATTGAGCACTTCACCTGCTCCGTTTGCCCTACCGTCTTTGGAGCTCAAGACAGTTACTACGAGCACGAGGGCAAGGTTTACTGCCATTACCACTACTCGACCCAATTCGCTCAGCGATGCAATGGCTGCCAAACCGCAATCCTAAAACAGTTTGTTGAGATTTTCCGAAACGGCCAGAACCAGCATTGGCACCCTGAGTGTTACATGATACATAAATTCTGGAACGTGCGCCTGTCTCCAAGTGGGAAGACATTCGAACCGCCAGAGATTGACCGCGATGTCAGCAATGAGGAACGAGACCAGATCCGTGACGAGGAAGAAAAGATGGAAGAAAAGGTCTACCGTATCTGGAGCGTGCTTTCTGCATTTGAAGAGTCGTCTGCCGCGTGCATTTCCGATATGTTGCTGCATGTTAGCAATGGTGCATACATCGATGGCGTTGTTGTTGCGAAAAAGTTCATTTTCCACGTCGAGGTCCTCTTCAAGGGTACGGACCAGCTTGCATCTCAAATTTCTGCCCTTGGAGTAAAAGGTAAGTCATCTAATACTCTGCTCTCCTTTTTTTCCCTCCCCCTTTTCCCAAACAATTGGTTATCGGTATGCTAACAACGGGGAATAGAAATGGCATATGGTAGAGAAGCAAAGCTGCTTTGCAAGAAAGTTGTCTCTTTCTTTTCATTGCTTTCAAAGACACAAGAGACCGGAGTTCGGAAGCTTGGAGTTACACAGGAGCTCCTTGCCCTTGTTACAGGGCTGGCACATTATTTAAAACTCCTTATCCGCATTGGCTTGCAGGGCTCTCTTAGATTAGAGCGCGAAACAAAGACACCAGATGCCCTCTATGCTTTCCTAGACCTAACTGCAGATCTGGAGGAAGTGAACACTATCACAGCCAGCGATCTAAACACTGATACCTCACAGCTAGCTCACTCTCAGTCTGACTGCTGCGCTGCGTGCACTGAACCAATTGATGATGAGTGCATTGTCTTGGGCCGGAGACAATGGCATAAGAAGCCGCCGCACCTTGTCTGCGGCGCATGCCAGGATGACCTAACACACGACCTTGAGCGCGCAAGATGGAGTGAGAAGAATGACCGACCATTCTGCCAAAACTGCGCTGTACAGAGAGGACATGATCCCCAGGCCATTTCTGGATTTGAAAACGTTACCAAACTACAGCAATACGTCTTCCTGCTTCGAGTGGCTCTTGCTAGACTCCTTTCTGTCTTACGATCTGGTGGTACTCTACCACACACATCTGGTATGTCTGCGCTCTGCCACTCAAACAACTCTTGACTCTCTACTGACCATTCATATAGATGATCCCAACTTGAAGGAATACGAGGCAAATGATGGCCACCGTATTCCTCCACAGGCCGATCCCCATGTGCCACCTCAGCGTCCAACTACTCGCTCAATGTCCTACACTGGCGAGCAAAATGAAGAGAAGGCGCCTTCATCACTCGAACAGACAGTCGGTGAGATGAGAAGACTCCGATCTACTAGGAATGAGCGGGCCATCTCCACAACCTTCAAGAAAGCTCGAACTTCGCGCATAATCTCTGGCCCTGAGAGCAGCAGCGTCCAACCAGGTGCTCCTGGAAGTGCCAACAATGGCCAAAACCAGAACTTCCAAATCGTCGAAGAACGAGACGCTGATGGCGAGCCTGTTGCTGACCTTACTTTTGGAAACCAAGATGCTCTCACTCTGGACGATATTCCAAGAATCGTCGCTGCCGAGCAGGCCAAAGAGCAACGTCCTAACGCGTATAAGCATGCTGGTGGTAATCTCATTGGAAGCGGCGGCCCTGCTGCTAAGCTTGTCAATGGTCATCAACGAGGAGTATCCGTTGACCAGCTGGGTGCCATGGAACGACCTAGAGCTAAGAAATATTTCTCAGAGCTATCTGCTCTAGAATACTTCATTGTTCGACACGTTGCTGTCCTTTCCATGGAGCCCTTGCTGGAAGGAAGCTTCAATCTCGAAGAACTTCTTGGTCTCATCGAGCCTCGCAAGCCAACTATCTGGAACATCTTTAACCGTGCTTTCAAGAACGATCCTCGCAAGGTTGGCAAGAAGAAGGGCGTTTTCGGCGTAGCCTTGGAAGTCATCGTTGAAAGAGACGGAACAGAATCAACCCATGGAGTTGGCCCTGGAACATTGCGAATTCCAACCTTTATCGACGACGCAATCTCCGCCATGCGGCAGATGGATATGTCTGTTGAAGGTGTCTTCCGTAAGAACGGAAACATTAAACGACTCAGAGAAACCGCTGAGCTTATTGACACCAAGTACGAGGCTGCTGAGTTGGACAAAGAGTCCGCCGTTCAAGTTGCGGCTTTGATGAAGAAGTTCCTTCGAGAGATGCCTGATCCTCTCCTTACCTTTAAGCTTCATAGCTTGTTTGTTATTGCACAAAGTAAGCTCATTTTCGTCCAATGCCACTTTTTAACCGGAAAGTCGTAATGGCTAATATAAAATAACTGTAGAAATCGCCGATCCAGTAAAGCGCAAGCGAGTTCTTCATCTGACTTGTTGTTTGCTTCCAAAGTCACACAGAGACACTATGGAAGTATTGTTTTCATTCCTTAACTGGGCTTCTTCGTTCTGCCATGTTGATGATGAGACGGGTAGCAAGATGGATATTCATAATCTTGCTACTGTTATGACCCCGAATATACTCTACTCTAATGCAAAGGTTGCTGGTGTTGACGACAGTTTCTTGGCTATTGAAGCTGTCACCTCCTTAATTGAAAATAATGATACCATGTGTGAGGTACGTACCGCGTCATATCCCAACCATATCACCAGATTATCATGCTAACGTGACCATTACAATAGGTTCCGGAAGACCTTCTGTCTATCCTAACCGATTCGACGCTCTTCAACGGCAGTGCGGAAATCACTACCAAAGAAATCCTCAAGCGTTATGGGGCCTTGGGCAAACTTCCTGTACCCCAGAGAGCCCCGACAATCGCAGAAACCATTCCTGTGCGTTCTGGCTCTTCGAAAGGAAATAACTCTCCTATTGCCGCGCGTATTGACACCGATCCGTCTCAAGCTACAGCATGGCAGATGCAGAGTTCTGTGAGGCATGTCCACGGGCCTCAGGATCATAACGCTCCCTTCCCTCCACAACCAATCCGAACTAATACCGGCGACAGCAACCAAGGACATGGTCAGGGCCAGGGCCAGGCATACAGCGGAGTTCCACCACAAAAACCCCAACACCAGCAACACCTGACACAACCACCAATGGCATACCGTGGCCGCCCTCCTGCCATCTAAGTGATGTTTTCTACACGTTTAACTAATTCCAGAGGAAGGAAGAGATTAAAAAAAATCATGAGACGACCTTGACCTGCTTCTTGCATATTCGCATATGGCGTCTGAATCTACCCTATTTGCATTCCACCGGACCGGGCAACAATCTACGGCGCGGTTCACTTGGTGCTCAAAACTTGGTTCATTGGGGATTTGCTTCTCTTTTGTTATTGGCCTTTTCCTTTTTTTTCCCTTTCTTTCCCTTGTCTTTACTCTACACGGAACAAACGGTCTGGTATTGGTTGAATCTTCTTCGTTTTCCCCTCTCTTACTTTGATTCTCTCCCTTCTTTTTCTCACACTTTTTTTTTTTTCTTGACCTCCTTATTTCACCTTTTTCTCGACCCTTTCACCTTCACTTGCAAATCTAAAACGATGAAAAAAATCCTTTCTTGAAATGCAGCGGACATTGTATCTTGGATGCCATTTGGTCTGACAAGTATACCCACATACCCCTTTTACCTTTACCTTTTGATTCCCATTTCTCTTCTCTTCCCTTCTACGGAGGCCCCGCCCTCTCTTACCCCCTTTACTCAATCTGTGTGATTCTAATTTCCTTCTCTACCTCCCTCCAACCCGGCCTCTTCTTCATGCATATCCATTTGACAACGTACCTCAATTCCCCAATGCCCTACTTCTGCAAATACCTTCATAGTTATGACAAACAAGTTCCCCCTTTAATTTCTTCACCTTCTTTTCGACCTTTCTTCTTCTCTTCTTTTATTGACTGATTACTATTGATTCCCCCTGTTTTTCTGCTAGTTTCTTGCCTTCTCTTCCCCCCCCCCCCCCCCATCTTTCCCCCTTTAATTGACTTTTAACTTCTACGCCAATCCCACACACTACCTTCTTCCCTCTCTCTCTGCATTTTTTACACTTTTTTTTCCCTTTGCGTTCCTGACGTCTCAATATACATTAGCCTGTCCCGTCTTCGTCTTCTTTGCTACATGATTGCTTGCTGCTTTTGCTCGCTGTGGACGTATACCAGTGGTTACTAAATCTTTTTGTTGCTTTCTTCATTCCTCGATACAAAAAATTATGCCGCATCTTGCTTGTTTTTCAATACCCGGTAGGCGCCACTTAGCTAGAGACATACATGGTGATGGCAATTACCCCGTAAATACGTGTTTTCTTTAGCTTCTACCCCCTTTTCCTCATCCCTGTGGTGCAATTTATGTATTATTCACTTCTAGGAGAAGCAACGCGTTTGCTTAGAACGCTAGACGCTTTTTATATGCCTTTATAAAATGCGAAGAATTCCCTAGTTCTGTTGAGTCTGAGGGAAGTAAACATTATTTATACTCCTAACTCCTAAATATGCCAGCCATCCTTAACAAACCAATCTCAATAGCCACCGAAGTTTCAAATATCATTATAAAACGCTTAAGGCTTGAAAATATCAAGTTGAATCACCGAATATGACGAATCGAAAAGCGATTACCAAGAACCTGTAGCTAATGTAGGTGCCTCTAGACCCTGCTTCGAAGGACTCTCCTCCCAGGAGCGGGCTGTTCAACTCCTTGGCCCTTTCTAGCAGCAGCAACAGTCATTTTTCGGGCAGTTGAAGCAGTTGCTGAAGTAGCCGTGGTGGCAGCCCGGCTTCTAGAAGTCGGCGGCTTCTTTGATGATGCGCTAGAAGCCTCAGCCTTCTTGGTAGCGGCAGTTCTCGCCGAGCGTACAATTGTCGTTCCAGAAGTTGCTGCTGAGGCATTTGATGATGTGGTGCTGGTACTGACTTGCCGGTTGGTTTGGCGTGTAGCTGTCCTTGCGGGGGGCTTTCTTGTGCCAGCTGGCGCCGATTTGACAGACATGGCCTTCTTTGGCCTGATGACTCTTCCAGGTACAGAGTCAGAGCTGTTGTCGGGCGGGGTTACTCGGCGAACCCCGGCTGCGCCCCTCATGGTCCTAAGCTTAGGGGTAGCGGGAGTAGCAGCATAATTCATGTGTTTTGTAGGGCTTGTGTGCTTGATGGGGGAGAAGGCACGGATATGATAGGGTTCTTGCTGCTGTGTCTTGGTAGGTGACATCTTCAAAGGTGATTGTGGAAAGGTCCTGGAATTCGAGGACTTTGGTGATAGGATGTTAGACTCTGTGCGTTGGGATACATTGCGGGATGAAGAAGCTGGCATGGTTGGCCTGCCCCGCTGCTTTGGATTTGTGAGGGGATGATTTGAAAGATCAGGGTATCCAGCATTTTCCTTATCAGAAGAGCCATGACTGTAATATTTAGTTAGAATCTGTCCTTAACCAAGGGGTAAAGGAGTTAATTTACCTTTGTCGTGAGGCTCCAGTACGCTGCGCTGCGGCAGAGTTTGCTGGTGCTTGCGTTACAGGGCGCACCGTCTTTGCAGATTTAGAGGGCAAGCTCGGTTTCTTGAATGGAGACCTGTTGTCCGATGTCTCTTTGGTAGCTTCCGAATACTTGGCTAGCAGTTCGCCCAAGTTTTGTTTACGAAGCGCCATGGGGATTCGATTAATACGCCGTTCAATTCTCGCTCGTAAATCTTGCGCCTGGAGGGCGTAGTGCGCGCGTAGTTTTCGCGCTCGCTCAGTAACTAGAAGCCGCGGTTAGCTATATACTGGGCCAACACTGGTCCACGCCATGGGAATCCCACTTTCTAGCTGCAAGTTGTCCATCAGGGCCTGCTTCTGCTTCTGGGTGATCCTGAGCCTCTTCTTCGATGGGCTCCTCGTGGGAGTAAGGGCTTCATCATAATGGTTGCTTGGCTCAGGCGACTTTCGTTTTCTCGAGACGGCGGTCGACATTGTAGTGGTGAGGTCCTGGACTGACTATAATCAGAGCAGTGTTGCTATCCTTCTTTTAATTTAATTGTGTGTAGTGTCTAGTTATCTCAATGCTCAAAGCTCGTCGTGGTGTGAGTTGCGGTCCAACTGTTCGATGTTGATATTGAAATAAACAGGAAAAGGCGAGCCGTCGCGATGTAAACAAACGTGATTACATAAACATTACGGCGCTAGTCCCGATTGAGAGCTCCGCAGCAACCTTGAAGCTTCACTTTCCTTCGCTTCAGCAACGACAACGACGCCGACACCAGCAAGCCTTTCTCTGCTACGACTAGCTATACACATATACACGCCATCTCTTGTCTCTCTTAACACCCCGTGAAGCTTCTGTCTTGCCTCTATTTTGCGTTATAAAAGCTAGATACATCTCTCACAGCCGCCGCCATGTCGCTCGAAGCCACTATGATCATGTTCGTCTCCCCCGGTTCGGTGTTTATGGACGGTATCATGCTAACGAAGTATGAAATAGTATCGATAATAGTGAAAGCAGCAGAAATGGCGACTACCTGTACGTTACCATGGAACAGTGAAAACGCCTACAATCCATACCTACAGCTACTAACAGGACGATAGCCCCACAAGATTCGAGGCTCAAGCAGATGCTGTGAACTTGGTTCACTCCGTAAAGACACAAGCTCACCCACAGTCGGCTGTTGGGCTGATGAGCATGGGTGGCAACGGCCCAGAGGTCCTGGTTACCCTGACTGAAGATATTGGCAAGATCCTAGAAGGTCTTCACCGGACGAAGATTGGCGGAACTTCACATCTGGCCTCCAGCATACAAGTTGCCTACGTAAGTGTATTTGAACTATGACGTGTTCATCATACACAAGTCAAGCTAACTGTTGCTGTTTGCGTCTGGGTGTAGCTAGCACTTAAACACCGAAAAGAAAAGGCTCAGAGACAGCGGATTATCGTCTTTTCCTGCTCCCCGGTTGTTGAAGACGAAAAGTCGTTTGTCAAGCTAGCGTTGAAGATGAAGAAGAACAATGTTAGCATTGACTTTATTGCTTTTGGCGAGCTTGATTCAGAGACGACGAAGAAACTAGAAGCCTTCCACGAGGCTGTCAACAGCGGAAATGGATCAAATCTGGTCATCATACCTCCCGGCCCTAACCTCCTCAGTGACTCGATTCTCCCAACCCCGATCCTTGGAGGACGCGGTATGGCATCGCATATGGAGGGAGGAGAGGATGTTGGCGGCGGCTCATTTGACTTTGGAATTGACCCCTCTGCCGATCCTGAGTTGGCATTTGCTCTACGCATGTCTTTGGAGGAAGAAAAAGCAAGATTAGAGAAGGAGAAGCAGGAGAAGGAAAAACAGGCCAAGGAGTCCATGGATAAGATTCCGGAAGAGGGCGGGGAGGCCAGTGGCAGCGGAAGCGGGAAGAAAGATAATGATAAGAAACAAGGTGACGGAGATAAGATGGATACGTCGTGACGGCATGTCGATTGAAGTAACGTTATGATGGGAAGAGATATATGGACAGCGTGGATTATTCTAGACTAGTGACGCTCGATGGCATTCCTGGCGTTCGTAGATCAATGTATTCTACTTGAGATTGGCCTCGGAAGTGACAGTACCCCCAGACATATACATGCCAGTACATACATATATCATCTGCAAAGCCCTATTATCAATATCTCTGGATTATTCATTAAGTCGTATCTTTTTTTAAAAAAGGGGATCTGTTGCGTAGAGTCTATGTTCACAGTCTTCCTCCGTCAAAACTTTAGATGCTATCTTCCCCTCAGCCACGTCGCTAGATGCCTGTCAAATGACTCGCATCTCACCGGCATCTCCAGCTGATAGAAGGGATTCTTCATCACGTAGTCTGCATACAGCTCGTATATCTTGGCAATCACACTGTCCACATTCGGCATAAGCGGATCAGTGAAGAGCAAGAACTTGGTCCCTGTCACAGTTTGAAAACACGTCAATCTAAATCGTTCCGTCTCGAGGACTTCTAGGCCTGTCTTTGGAAGGCCGGGATTAGGTAGTGTGGAGGTCATGGGTATCGTGGATGCTGAGGTATTGGACGTAGCGGGGGCGGAGTAAGGGAACACAGGCGTAAGGGAGCGGGTGATGGCATGGACGCTGTTTATATCAGCAATCAGATCAATCGATACTGGTCAGCTTGGAAATCCGGATATTGGAGCATGCTGCTGCTGCTGTTGCTGTTGGGGTAGGTCGTTTGCGTACCCATGAAAGGTGCCTGCGAAGACGAGATAGTCGTTTGTCGAGAGCTTCTGGAGGCCAGCCTGAAAGTCCCGCTGGTAGATCAGGCCTCCAGCCTTGTTGATGATGACGAGGGAATAGACAACCCTGGTGCCAGCAGTTAGTCCATGCGGATGCGCCGCAGCCTCATCTGTTGAGCTGTCTGCATACGAAGGCCAACTCACATTGCGTTCAGTCTGCTCCCATTATGGTTACTATTTCCCTGCTATAGCTCCGCCCAAGTATAATCGTCGATCCCGGGACTCTGTCGCCCCTCTGTCAGCTGCTGTCTGCTCTTCGCGTCGTCTTGTCGGCTTTTGCTCTTGTTGCGATTCTTCGTCTTTTCTGACGGAGGAAGTCGATATCGTAAGTATTGTAACGCCATTACACGATTATACGACGATTGGTGGAGAACGTGACACGTTATCGTATTGAATATTACACCATAAAATACCCCATAAACATTTCGACATCAATATATTGACGGCGACGTCTGTTTGCATGATATTTCTTTGCACATCCCCCTCGATTGCCAGATTAATAATAGAACTCTGCTAAGGCGAAGGAGAGGTTTAGTTTCTACAGAGTACGCTGGAGAGCCAGTGAGGCAGGCGTAGGGAGAGCGTTTCATGGGCAGGCAAAAGGGGCCACGACGATTGGCAGGGAGTGCTCCAAAAAACCGAGTGACAGGAATGCCCAAGAGAAGTCGAGGCATCTCATGCATCTTTAACATCCGCACCAGGATAATCCCGGCAACTCTGGAGGGCGCATCACGGAGGAGCGTGAGGCTCAATTCGTGCATTGCGGCGCAGTCAGAGGCAAGACTTTCAGCCCTTGCAAGGAGCGGACGGCAGGCAAAAGAGGAGGTAGATAGGCTGCAGGCACGATTTATCATGCTTCTGCAGGGGGTTTCCCCCCTCCTTATGGAGAAGAAGAAGAAGCAGCAGCAGCAGCGGAAGCCTGGAAAGAGGAGAAGACATGGCTCTGGCCTCCCTCTTCCATCACATCATGCTGCATCTTGCATCTTGCATCGCATCAACATCGACCAGATTTCATGCAACCCGGGCCTTATCGATAAAGCAAACTTCCGCTAACATCGTGGAATATAGCTAAAGTATGGGGTCGCCGAGTTCATCTGGCGGGAAGCTTTCTCGTGATGGTTGCTGATGGTGATGTCGATGCTTGCTGTCGACCACATCCCGTAGATTGTAACCATGGCAAGCAGCCAGACCGCGGAGAGGAACCCGGAGTAGACAGCCGTTTAATCAAATAGTATCTGTCATAATTGAACCACACTCCCTTGTACACTAAACCTGAATGGGCGGGGACGCTAGTTAAGGATCCAAGCAAGCTGCGACTCCAGGGAGCAAAGCCGCTGTATGGGTGTTTTTGTCTCCGCGTCTGCTTCGTCTGCTCCTCCCGGCCCACCAGCTGGTCCCTTAGAAATCCTGATCGCCTGATGCTGCTGCTGCCACTGCCGCAATATAGCTAACGAGCTTGTATGTATCCACCTGTACCTGTACGAGAGCCGTGTTAGAGAGCAGTATCCAGCCCGTCAAGGGGAACGAACCGTGTATAAAACGCTGAGCTTCGTCCCTCTCGTCGGCTGCTGCGCGAGTCAGGCCGATACGCAGTCTCCCTCGACTCTCGTGGCTCTTCGTATCCGAGGCCCTTTTGTCCCTTTTGCTCTGTTTGCTCTGCTCTCGCCTACAGTCTCGTTATCGCCTCCGTTTGTTTGTGGTGGTGGCCCTGATTTGTGCGAGCAGGCTGAAGCTGAACTTTTTCTGCAGTTTCCTCCTGCGCCTTAACAGCAACAACAGCTCCAGGCCAACCTCATCTTAGCTGGGCTTGTCCTCTCACCCCAGAACAGCGTCTTCTCAGCTCTGCTCCTGGTCCTATATGATAGCTTTCCCTGTCATAAGCCTATAATGATCTCTAGAGGAGCTTGGATGTTTCATCAGACCTGCTGAGTTGGCAAATCTGGTAATTCATATAAAGAGGAGCAGACAGAGAGAAAAAGAGACACAACACGCTACAGCTTGATAGTCGCCAGCGATTTGAGCAACCATGTCGAACCAGGCGCTTCTTCGTATCGGAAGGGTAAGTCTCTCTACCTTGGTAGCCTGGGAGGCCCAGGACGAGACGAGTCGCTGATGTTTCGGCGAAATATATAGGAGATCAGTCAGATCCAGCAGGGAGCTGACCTCTGTAAGTCAAGGACCCCAGGTCTTCTAAGGGCCCCCTTTTTCCTTTTGCCAGTTACTCAGGGATTCTATCTTAGCACTTGCCGTGGCTTGCCAGGAAGCAGACATTCGTAACGTCAAGGCTCTCATAGTTGGGCCGCCTGGAACTCCCTATGAATTTGGCTTCTTCGAGGTATGCTTGTAGTCATTTCTTCCAGGACTGTGGTTCTTGCTAACCGCGTTCAACAGTTCTCTATCAAGTTTACTGAAGGTCAGGATGTTTTTCAAATATACCCATGAGACGCCTAATGCAAGCAGATGCTCATATTCCATAATTTAACCAGACTATCCTGCCCAACCTCCACATGTTCAGGCTATGACTACCAACGGCGGAAGATGCCGTTTCAACCCCAATATTTATGCCTCAGGCAAGGTTTGCGTGTAAGTTCTGATACTGCAAGTCAAATGAGATGGATAATTTCTGACACACTACTTCGATATAGGTCTATTCTAGGGTAAGTTTTAATCGATTCTCTTATAAAGAAGTATATGTACATTAACAATGTTTTCAGGACATGGGAGGGAAGTAGTGGGGAGCAGTGGTCGTCAGCTCAGGGCCTAGAGTCCATCTTGATCTCCATTCAGAGCTTGATGTCTGCAAACCCATATGAAAACGAACCCGGATTCGAAAACTCCAAATCTCCCACTGATCTCAAAGCAATGGATAATTATATTGCCAAGGTTATACCACTCTTTTAATCATATCTGTTACTCCATGATTCTGACAGCCTCCAGATCCGACATGAGAATATCAGAATATCGGTGATTCAGCGCCTGGAGGATTGGCTTGGCATCCTGCCTGATGGTACAATTATGCCGCCCACTGATGAAATTACAGAGGACGAGGAAATGTTTGAGGATGAATATTCCCAGCCCCCGTTTGAGCCGTTTAAAGATCTATGCAAACGTCGCTTCCTCTGGTACTATGAGACTTATAAGAACACAATGGCTGAGGCTGAGACAAAGTGCCCTGTTGGCTCACGCTTCCAGAGAATGCAGTTCGAATTCACCGGCAATACAATGGACGGGCATTTCAACTATACCGAGCTGACCAAAAGACTAGATGCAATCAAGAACGCCATCATGAAAGAAACAGATTCTTGGGCAGAAATGGGTCGGAAAGCTATAAAGAACGAAACAAGAATTGCCGTCAACCTGCAACGGCAGTATGAACAAATTGTCGAGGACCTAAAAAATAAACGACATTTCACTATCGATATATCCCTTGACGAGGGAAATCCTCTTGTCTGGATGTTGACTTACTTTGGGCGGCCCATGACCCATCTTGATGGTGGTATCTTTAGAATTAAGATTGCCCTCAGTCCTAATTTCCCAGATGAGCAGCCTCGAGTGATTGTTCAAACCCCTCTATTCCACCATCGTATCTCAAAAGATGGCATTCTCTGCTATTTCCCGAAGAAACTGGAGGATATGAAGGCACACGTTGAAGCCATTGTTGAGGCATTAGAGGATGAGTCTCCACCTTATGACCCGCGAGCAACTGTCAACCCTGAATGCTCCAAGCTCTTCTGGGGCTCCGCAGAAGACAAGAAAAAATACAATCGCATGCTAAGACGCTCGGTCCAGCGCAGCATAGAGTAAGTCTCCCTCTTCTCGATTCCCCAATATGTAGCCAAAACTAAATTACTGCATAGTGAATGATTTTTATACATTTACTGCACTCTAAACCCCTTTTAATATGGCCCTCGATACCCCGGCGGCCTCACTTTCGGTTCTTTAGGCCAAGGTTACCTTTGTTAAATATCTTTCGTGACCTCAACAACATTGTCATCCGGCTGTGTTAATGGCGTTCTTTCGGCGTCTGTCCTCCTTTTTCTTTTTCTCTTACCCATCTGGTTTATTCCTGAGATTGCCAACTTAACTACTTGTGATAAATCTATTACCACTCACAGTTACATATTTCATTCTCAGACTATTGATAACCGAGGTTATGATAAGTTTTAATCTTTTATTTTAACCGTCGTCTTTCTTTCCCTAATCCATTGACAGTGATCAAACATGTCAAGTGAAGGGCTAAATATATGCCTGGAACCGTGAGAGCAAAAGCCAACCAACGCCTTTAATTTAATAGAATAAGGATCAAAATAAACCTAACAAAATATATGGAAAAGGAAAAACGAAGCCCAAAACAAATAAACAAACCATAATCAACAAAGCTCATAGGACCCCACGACTTTCCATCGATACATCAACTAACCCCTTCTTTCGCCCCCTAATTTTCATTCGCATGTACCATTGCCTCATCTTGCAGGGACCCCGTACGTTGGTAGGCAATTGAGAGATCAGTTCTCTAATTTACCATTTTGCAGCGCAAGAGCTAAGAGCACAGGGCCGCATACTTCCATGTGATGCTGCTTCGTGATGTCCCATGTAAATAGCTCATTCATGGTCATTAATGGGATTTTCGATCCACTGGGCGGTTTATTATATAAGTAATCGATGTATTCTTGGTCATAAGTTGCAATGACAAGTCTTATTTGTTCCCGTTCTTGAATTATCATAGGTCGACTAAGTACTCATAAGTGTTAGGTTAGCCATATACGCGCTGGTGTTAAATAGACATCACTTACCAGTACTGCTTTTTGGCGCCTGGTGCATCTGGCTCCTGATATATCCAAGATACCATCTGGGAGGTTGCCTGGTAGATGACCCTGTTGTTGTATCGTCTGTTGGTGGGTTTAACTTCCACAATAACGGCAGATGGCTTTTCATCGTTGGACCCAGGATCTCGTGAAGCGAGATGTCCGTCTGTTCTAGCTTCGAAGAGATATGGCCTATCCCCGCTGTTTGGTTCTACATCTCTCTTCCCAAATCGGAACGACTTTCGAACTGGTGACCAGTGGAGACTAACATCGGGATGATACATGCAAATGGAGGCTAGGAGTGCAATGAGGTAGCCGTTGACGATTTGTTCATCCTCCACCTTTGGGAATGCTCTGCGGGCCGAAGCAGGGCTCAAACTGGCATCACTGTTTGAAATATCTGATGGGCTTTTTTTGGAGTTTTCATGAACCGTCATGTTGCGGACACCCTCGGCTAACCCCTCCGAAGGAGAATAGCTTCCATATCCGGTGATCTGATCAGGGGGTGTCTGATATCCCTTTTTCCCCAGCGGGGTTGGCGATTCCTCTCTGCCATGCAAGTTGGTCTTGTGGGCTGCGGATCGGAGTCTGCTGGAGATTGGGCTATACGAAACATTTTTGTCCCGGTCCTCAACTTGTTCGTATTGCTTTGGTAGGCTGATTACTTGGTGATGGGTAAACCAAACATATGAAAATGTTCCTAGACCGCGAGGTGGACCAGTATAGTTGGTGATTTGCGAAAGGTTTTCGAGATATGTTGACCAGTCGTCGTTATTCCCAAGCCATTTTTCCGCTTGTTTGAACCCCTTAATTCCCCATTTCTCGACATCCTTATCTTTGGTCTTAGGGTGTTGGAGCCAGACACTTCGAAGCAGGAGGTATTGCGATATATTGACTTTTGATCCAGATCCGCAGGGCGTGGAATAGATATTGGCTTCTCCAAGGCTATTGTCTTTGACCATTTTGATCCATGACGGTCTGTCCACAGGGAAATTAACAATCTCGCTTGCCATGGTATACAAACCCTCGCTTTGGTGACAAATCGCCGAAAGGACTGAGCCGAAAGAGTGAGCCCACACAAGTGCCCAGCAGGTTTACTATTTGACACAAGTCTGGTGAGGGGGAAGGTGAATAGCCCAGAAAATATGGAATGAGAACAGAAAGTTGGATGGTAAAATAAACATCTCTTCAAAGCAATATACTGCTCTTTAAATATTGTTCACTGGATATATTGTGTGGCTATTTTAAGGGACTTACGCGCCCCTATCCTTGACAAGGAACTTGTACGTGTTGTTCCATGGCAGCAATGGGGGGCCAGGTTTGGCTCTCATTGGAGAGCTAGGAGAGGGGCGCCCAGCTCACTGCAAACCAACAGTGAATGTGCTTTGTTGTGGAGCATTGGTGGCATGGCGCTAATGGTCAATAACCATATAGCCAATTAGTGTAGTTCATTCGATTCAGATGTAAGCGCTCAACACCTGTAGAATGATATAAATAGAGAACTTGACAACTTCATGCATAGCAAGTTTCAGTCTGGTCACTAAAATATATATTATTTGTTGGGAGTGGAGCAGGCGCTAAGGTATAATATTTCTAAGATACTAGAAATGGCATATCTGGGCTGTATCCTAAACTTAGACCAGGCGTTGCAACACGTTTGCCTCAAGGTTTTGAGGCTCGGCGCTTAACTCGGCTTGGCATGATGAGTAAGCTGCCAACCAACCCAATGCGCCTTCCAATTTTGGGACAGTTTCCGGATTATCTATTATCCTGAGTCCCCACTGGTGCCTGTTTACAACGCGTGCAAGTGTTTGTGAACTTGCCATCAACAATATCGTTGTCGGATCAGAACATACAGCTTACAAGCGAACTACCATGGAGAACCATACAGAGCTGAACGCTGAGATTCTAGACACGCTGCTTGGCCATAAGAACCAGGTCTCGACCAAACTCCATACCATCATCAAGGTCCTCAAACCGGCCCTCAATCAGGAACACATCTACTTACTGGAGGACAAATTGCTTAAATATGGTATACGCAAGGAGACGATGGATCTAGAGAAAGGTGGGCGGTTTTTTAAGCCGATGTCACAATCGGTTTTTGAGAGTTTGCCTCGACTTGAAGAATACTATGAAGAGGATGGATGGGATTGGGATAATGAATGGGTATCCACTGATGATGAAATACATGATGCATCCCATATCCTGGTTAAGCTGGAAGGCTTCATAGCAGGGGAAATCCCTAATACCCCAACGGATGAGTGGGGATGTCACCGGGTACTGACTGACTATGCGGATTGGGACTTTGCATTGTGAGTGACTGGTTATCCTTTTTATTATACTCAATATGGTTATTGATATTTTGACGTTTGCCCATTAGCCTTGAACGCACACTGTATGGCGGACATTGGGGCAGCACTGGGCCTGGAAGTGAACCCACCGACTGGCGTTTTGAGAGAGCCTTCGACAGGCACGTACGGGGCACTTATCTTCAACCCCATGTTATTTCTCTATCAGTTCATGGTTTATACCCTGATGAGGATGCAAACTTGAAGATTGCCCGTAGTGAAGTGCTTGTTGCTGCTGATCTTATGAAGGAAAGATTGAAGTGCCCTTTGTATGTTACCAATGATGTATACCCGGTATGTCACGCCCTTGTACACTACCATCTTCTTACATACAGCTCTAGGCTAACCAACCACACCACAGATTCTGATGGTTTCTTGCTTCAACCGACAAGTTCGTATGAATGAAGTATACTTTGAAAACGGAACTCTTTGCTTCAACTGTACTCCGTTCATTAACTTCGACACCTTTGAGCGATCTAAATTCGACTTACTTGCTCGTTGGGCTTTGAGCACGCCTATAGGCGAAACTAGCAAGTGCCCAAACATCAAACCGATTGCAAAGCTGTTAAACCGTTATTTGAAAGAGAGGAGTCACAGAAATAAATACGTGCCCAAGCGCATTAAGGAGCTTAGGAGGAGTTGATACAGTCTCTGTGTGTGAAATGGAGGTGTTTTTAATGTCTGTCTAACATATTAATTATTCTTAGATACCCCTGACTGGCTTTGTGAGTGATTACATTTAAGGTCATGTTATGTCGTGCTCATTTATTTTATCAACTGTATGCCTGCCTTTCACCTCTGAACTAACCAACGCAATTTTAGAGCTTTATTTGCTAAGAAGAGTGGAGAAATACCGATGTAGCTATTGTCGTCCCAATTGAGAACCAACAGATAATTGGCGCAAGGTGCCTTTGATTGTGCACTTTGGTTAGATCACGGACACTGTTAAGCCATCCTCGAACACCTGAAATGTTTAGGATATGCTTTAGTAAGCTCCAGATAGTTCTACGTTTTGCAACTTCTTTTTCGATAAGAATAAGTAGATGTCACTTGTCACTTGTTGTGAATATACTTATACTAAATTGTCTTCTTTTGCATTTTTATACTCTTGTGTTTTGATAATCAATTGGGGAATGCCGTTTAACCATTCGAGAATAAAACTCCCTATTTTCATAATATTCCAACCATCAATCTGAGCTATATTAGGTATCTATCCTTGATTTATATGCACGCTGGGCTTTGAGCAAAGCCACAAGTTAAAGGCCAGGCCGTCCATAGAGACAATCATCAATTATATTACAGAGAGGGGTTGTGGGAAAAGAAGTGAAGCGTTTCCTGGATGCACTAGGAATGTCTCTACTTACGTATTCTAGGGGACATAGGACTTAGTCGAAATAGCCTCCTTCTGGAACAACTATATATTGATTAAGTTTCTATCAAAGACTTGGGATGTGTACTCTGGTGTTGTGTTTTTGGTAGTTACGCTTAAACTGATTATATGATACAAAAATGCTTGGTGCGTGGTAATTAACAACCACGCCCAAGGAATAACCCCTTTTCTAAATATTGACAACAGAGTAAATTTTATATTTATCCAATAAATAGCACTTAAATTATTACTCGATAGAAAGTAAGAAATACCTAAACAAAGACAAAATGAACTATAAATGAATGAAGCAATGATAAGTATATCTCTGATGAATTTGATGCAGATTCTAGATATAAATTCTAGATCGCTGCTGTCATGCTGCGTTGCCAAATGCTGATTCGAGGTATAATGTGCTGGAAATGACGGTCATTTTCTCGAAGTAGTATTGAAAGATCACAGACGCGAAGCAGCTCGTACTCGGCCGGTAATTTCTTGCCATTAGAGGAGCTGTGTGTGTGTGACTCGGACAATGTTGGGCTATTCAAAATCTCATCTGAAAGAAGTACTAGTCCTCCGGGCCGGACTATGGAATGTGGTCCTGTCATACGCTCTATGAAAGCATCTGGGTCAGACAAGGGGCTTGGTGAAGCGTCAGCCAACAACACCGCATCGAAGCCGGTAAGCTCGGATGGAAGAGAACAAACGTCGGCTGTCTGGAAAGTGACTCTCTCAGGGTGTGCCGCTGTATCAAGTCGAGCACACAAGTTTGTCATACGTCCACCATTGTCACGTCGCTCATACATCCTGCTTCCTGACCGGGCCATGGTACTTGCTGCGGTAATGAAGGCCTGGTTCGAGTCAACTCCAACCACGGTGTTGAAGTACTTGCTTAGCCCAAAAGTCGTACCACCAACAGCGCATCTTACATCAAGCGCAGACTGAAGTTGTAGGCCTTGGGCGCGCGCTGTATCCACGAGGAGCTCAACTACACGGTGCACATAGTTATGGCATAGACTGAGTCCGGCGGTGTCTAACACTGCAGGACCAAGTGTCTCAGCCATAGAGCCATAATGCAAGAGCATGCGTTGGTTCAGCTCGCGGCGGGTATTGGCATCAACGTCAACTTCAGCGACAGCTTCATCTTGCTTGATGGCTTTTGGCTTTTCAATCTTGCTTCCTGCAGAGAGAGCAAGTCTGATACCAGAGTGCTGTAGGAAGTGAGGTCTAAAAGGGATCCTACCCCAGATACTGGCCTCATCGCCCGTAGCGGCAAAAGCACCACCAAGAAGCAGTTGATGCTCACCCCCATAAAAGGGGGTGCTGAAATCCTCGTAGTAAGGGTGCACGGCAAATCCAGGCAGTGGGGCAAAGGCGTCTTCGCACCACTGCCAGACGTTACCAAAGACATCTCCGAGCCCCATTGCTGTGGGCGGGGAGGCATCCGTTGGAGTCTCGGATCCAAAGGCCAGATTAAGATTGACGCCCTTTTGTGCAAGTGCGTGACCGTCCATGCACATAACAGGGTCGTCCTGAGGACCTGGTTTCTCTGGCAAGGGGTCTCGCATGCGGTGATGTTCGACTTCAGAGATGAGCCTGTATGATCGACCACTGCGCTTGCTACGCCAGGTGCAGTATGCTTTGGCTTCATGGTAGTTGACACAGACTGGCCAGTCCCAGGGCATCGTCACTTCATCAAAGATGGTGCGCAGGCGATAAGTGTGGAGCCCGGCCGGGCCGTCCCGAACCCAAAAGCGCGGGTGTTTAGTGTTATTCAGACGTCGCTGTCCCCATCCACTCTCGGACCAGTACAGCTGCTCGCGGTAGCCACCATCGGCAACAAAGTCGTAGAACTCTCCGTTGCTAATCAGGTATCTGCTTGCTTCGAAGGCGCTCACCTCGACACGCTTATGGCCGTACTCGTTGTCCCATCCAAATGAAGGGAAATCGTTTGGCTTCCCCATAACAACCTCACCAGCGGGAACGCTGACCATGTCGTTATCTGGCACCAACCTCTCCTCCTGAGAAGTACGAGCAGAAGTCGATGGTGCAGGCCAAGCTGGATGTCGAGAGAGCAGATCGACAGGAGACTCTCGAATGAGCACTGAGCTAGTATCCAGGTGGATTCCATCGTGTTCAAGAGCGAGGACAATTGCCCAGGCTTTGTCATTCATATTGACGGGTCGCCCCATTTCAGCACCAAACTCAGTGTTGGCGATAACATCACTAACAACGGTGTACACCTTGGCCCTGTAGGCGTGTACTTCATCGAGCTCCGGCCACTCGGTCTCGTCGGTCGACAGGTCATCCCAGGAGTTCTCGTCCACGCCAACCTCCAGCAGGGCTTCGAAGTGGGTGTTGACGGGGCTGTCAACCAGTCCAGCAACTCTTAGCTTGTTGATGTATACGGCGGCGGTATGACCGTAGTAGAAGATGAGCGGATGGCGCAACTTATGGTCCGGCTGGCGATAGAAGGCTGACCTCGTACGCAGGCCGGCGAACAGCGTTTCATATAAAGTCCATGTATTATCAAAATACTGCTGCATCTCAGCTCGGCCAGTTGTCGCCAAGTTGGGCAGCGGGAGTTTTGAGATTACTCCAGCCTCATTTACTCCGGGACAGACCCCTGGCTGTGGCGCCTTTCCGGTGAACCATCTGTCCTCACGAAACAGGCTGTGTGGCGCCGTCTTCGCGTTTATCGATGTATGACGCTCCCATTTGGCCTTCGCCACAGCTTCGGCGCTGTTATCAACGGTCAAATCGGCCACTGGTGGCATCTTCCGGGGTGTTACGCCGATTTCTTCTTTGTCCTCCTTCTTGGACAATGGGAGAGCCGAAAATTTTTTCAAAAGGAATTGTATATGACGATATTTGAAGAGAATATGGCGAATTCTAGATACTTGATTTTCTCTCTACCAACTAGTGGACTGTTAGCTATCGGGTTATCTATAGAGTGGTCTAATTCTTTTATAGCCGGCCTGATACTGATATGTTCCACCCGGCTCTCCTAGAGGTACTACGGATAGCTTCATCCCCTTGACCTTGGCGGTTCGAATACCAACCATCACGGCCCTATCTATTTCGTGGTGTTCATAACTGAACTACGTATGAAACCTGCTGGAGTGACAAATGGAGCCACAAAAGCCAGTTGGGGAAGCAGATTCACTTCCGCCGATTGGGTTGATTAGAATTCAGACTGCCAGGGGGGGCGTTGCATGTGTCTGCTACCCGTCGCTTTGCGTTTTCGAGACGTTGGTGGCTGGCTGAGGGCATCCTGTTCGTCAGCGTGGAGGCATTGTTGTCTTGCTAACTCTGCGAAGCGTTCTCCATCTGACTGCATACCATTTTGATATCAGTATTGATCGGGTAATAGGTTCAACAATGGCTGGCTGATATACATTGAACGACTTAACTACCGAGATCATCGGTACTCCGTACTGTCAGAGTTCATGCGTTTTCTCGAGTGTTTTCAAGGGTTGCAGAAACTATCTTTCCTTTCCTGCAATATCCTCCCTGTTCCACAAGGGCTTGATAACAGACTGGCTCATTGCTGCAGTGGTTTGTTGAACTATACATAGCACAGATGACAGCACGGTGCACCTTTGAAGAGGGTCACATAGCTATTCCTGGCTTCAGAGAAACGACATTTGTCCCGAGGAAGCGAGAATATGTGTGCCCTGGAAACATTCCGAATTCTAGAGATAATGAGAGATGCAGCGCTGCCAGTGCAGGGATACTTCTCCAATCTCCTGTTCATACTGCCTTTGCCCAGGCATGCAGTCAACCCCCACTCTCAAGCACCCTGGCTGAGATTTTCTCCAAAGTTACCTCCGCAAGAACGGATGCAGACGCCCGCGTTCGAACCCCTCACCCTTGCATTCAGATATATCGTGTCTTCCGCCTTATCTCGCACTCCGACACTATATATTGAAAAGGTTCAATCTTACACATGTATAGCAAACACTGCATCACTCTACAGCAGACACACAGCTACCATCGATACCATCGCCACTTTGATCTGCCGTCATTCCCGTGCAGTCCGTACTCGATAGGCTAGCTTGCACCATGGCTCCCCACGCGAATAGAGCCAAGGTTGATGATGCCAAAGCCAACTCAATGGCTGGTACTGGAGGGTCGAACGCTCTCCACGCTCTCCTTACACTTTACCCCAGCATCTGCTTCCTGCGCTGCCAGTGGCAGGATTATTCGGGTGTTGTGCGAGCCCGCATTGTCCCCATGGAGCAAGCACAAGCCATCGCAGCTGAAAAGAGGAGATTACATGTTCCGGCTTGTGCATTCCATCTGACCGTGAGCCACGAGAACATCCCCGAGATGGACCCAAGAGGATATCACTGGTTGATCCCAGACTGGGACTCCCTGTATCCCGCATCTCAGCAACTGGGGGTGGACCCTAGTTATGCCACCGTAATGTGCGGTGTCGTTGAGCATCTTCCTATCAGACCGGAATTAAACTGGAACTACTGCCCCCGCAAGGCTTTGAAGACCGTCGTTGAGAAGGCCGAGAAGCTACTCCACGTGCATTTCCTCGTCGGCTTTGAGGTGGAGTTCCAAGTTATGAAAGCTGCCGCCGACGGCAAAATAGGCCCTCATAGTTCCGGACTAGGTCGTTGCGCTATTTCAGGCCTCCGTGACCCTTGTGTGGCCCATATTCAGGAAGTTGTGCACATCCTGATTAAGGCCGGGGTTGGTGTTGGGGCATTTCAGACTGAAGGGGACCGTGGCCAGTATGAGATTGCCCTCGAACCTCAGTCTCCTCTTCGAGCTATCGATGAGCTTATCTTTGTCCACGATACTCTGAAGTCTGTTTTTGCCCGACATGGCTTAATAGCAACGATGGCACCCCGGCCAGTGGCGTCGCACAAACAAGTCGCGGGACAACACACCCATATCTCGCTCAACCCCCCAAACAAGGAGACCTCGTTTTTGGCCGGTATCCTCCGCAGACTCCCCGGGCTCTGTGCATTCTTCCTGCCGTACGACCTATCATATGAGCGTGTCCAGCCATACCTCGCCGGCCATATAGTTGCATGGGGATCTGAGAACCGAGCAGTACCTGTCCGCCAGATAAAGCCTGGTCACTGGGAGCTGCGATGCGTTGATGCTACAGCCAACATGTATGTCGCTTTAGCTGCAGTCATTAGTGCCGGTACAATAGGGTGCATCAATGAGGAGCCTTTGGTATGGCCCGATACTGGACTTATTACCGAACATTTCCCAACAAGCGGAGTCGAACCCTTTCCCAAGAGCGTAGCCGGGTCACTAGAGCAACTAGAAAAGTCTTGCGACAGCCTCCAGGAGTTCATGGAAAGCCGGATTCTTCGGCACTATATTGCAGTCAAAAGATATGAAGCACCCAGACTACAAACCTTGTCCGAAGAAACTGTCCGGCAATTGCTATGCGAAATCTTTTAGCGGATACTTCAATCACGAAGGGGGCACATCCACAAAATTACTTGTTTCTATACCCGTGGGGTACTTGGGTGCTTAGATTTTAGTCAAATGTTCGAAATGAATGAAGTAAAATAAAATCCTTGTCTTGGTCTTGACGTATACACCGATAACATCGCGAAATGGCGATATGGTGGTCCATGTTCAAGGTACATCAAGAGGGGAAACAAGAGGGGCCAGGATGTAGAATTCCAAACTGGACCGGTCAGAAAGGAAACTTGTCCGACAGATCTTCGCAACCGAGTAATGTCAACATAGTCGTTAATGCAGCTGGAGGCCACATAAGCAGGAGCCCATTCAAGCGACTCTTCGACATTTTAGCAAGGATGCAAGCCGCAACTATCCATGCCTCACTTTTTTTTTTATGATGTTTCGTCAGACATTGAAGTTGACTGAAATTTGCGCTGGCAGTTCATTTTATAATTCACACGCATTGAGGTCAAAAAATGATCTTCACTGCTCCTCCCGTGGCCCAGTAGGTTATCAGAATTGAGAAAACACTGTGCTCTGCATATCGAAATGCATTGGTTTCGCTAGATCTGGTATACCTTGACTCGAGGGAAATCATATGCAAGATGCTTTTGCCGTTGAAGTACCAACTGAATACGGAGTACGTGATGACAGATATTTTCCGTTGTCAACACAAAATTAGAGTGTGATACCAAGATTAGAATGTGGGGCCGGGTATTTGAACAGTAATGAGGAGGCAGATCAGATAAGTTTTGGCCTCATCAAAGCAATGAATGCAGTGGCATGCTTTTCAGGCCTATGGGAAACCAAGGGGTAAGAAGAGAATCCATGCAAAGCCACGTAGCTCGACCGGAATGAAGAGGCATTCGAAGGTAGATTTATAAGACAACTTTTCAACTTCCTTTTCGTATGTAGGTACCTTGCCTCAAACTGGTCTTAATGTGTCCTTTCTAACAAACCACCACCACCCATCCATCTTTGAAATGAAGCCCACCGGTTCTGCCCAATGTGAGGTCATCACCGATGACGCTCGTTTGGAGGATGTCTCTCTTCATCCATTCCTAGTCTCTACCTCTCGAGGCTTTTTACCCTTGAGAAACCCGCTGGTTACCCTGCCGAAGGAGTTCAATGCCTTAGAATCACTGTTGCAGCGTATGCCAATAAAGACTGCCTCGGGCGAACCGGGCCTCCTAGCAGATGGCAAGCTTGGTGATGTGGTTGATAAGGAGTTACCTGATCTCACTGCTCGAGTAGATCTATACAGGGATAATCTTCATGTAATAACCGCCTTGTATCGAGATTACTCCTTTCTCGCTGAGGGCTACCTCCTAGAGCCATGCCATAAACGTTTTATGGAAAGTAGTGAATACGGGATTGGGCGGCCCTTTTTGCCCAAACAGATCTCGCGGCCATTTGTTAGATGTGCAGAAATGTGAGTTCCGTTCCCACCGTCTCCAGCTGGGCAAATAGCAATGGGAGCTAACAGAAACGAAGAGCTGGCTTTAAGCCGTATCTCGAGTTCAGCTCATACGTACTGCTCAATTACCGCTTAGAGAACCCCGCAGCCGGCCTTGAGTTCTCCAACCTGCGCCTCATCCGAGCTTTTGAGCATGGCCTTGACCCGGCATCATCTGAATCGGGATTTATCCTGGTGCATCTCACTATCGTGAAACACTCAGGGCCCCTTGTCCAAGGCGTCCTGAAGGCGTTTGAAGCTGCATCACATGGAGCCACTTGCGGCGGTACCATCGAACAGAGGAAGCTGCTCAATGAAGGCCTCTCAACACTTGTTGATGCCTTGGCAAAGTTGAACTCCCTTATGAAGATAATATACCAGAAATCAAAACCAGCAGAGTATAACAATTTTAGGACCTTCATGTTTGGAATCACTTCTAATTCCATGTTTCCCGACGGGGTCGTATATGAGGGCTGCAATGACAACAAGCCCATGTTCTTCCGTGGAGAGACCGGCGCTAACGATGCAATGGTGCCACTCATGGACTACTTCCTTCAGATTCCCATGCCTGATACGCCTCTTACAGTGATCCTTGATGAGTTCTCAGAATACCGTTCTGACAAACATAAAGATTTTCTCAATTTCGTGAAACAACGTGGACGAGAATTGGATATCAAAGGATTTGCCCTCAATGGAGTCGGTACTGCCGGATCTGAGGATGTTAGAGACGCTCTCCGTGAATCTAGGGGCTTGTGGCTCCAGATCCTTGACCAGGTGCGTGAGTTCCGTTGGCGCCACTGGAACTTGGTCAAGGAGTATATCCTTAAACGATCCGATCATCCTACCGCAACAGGAGGCAGCCCAATTGTAACGTGGCTGCCAAACCAACTGGAAGCAGTCCTTGACTGCATGATCCAGGTGTACGCGGCAGCGTTGGAAGCCGACAATAGAGGCCTTGGGAGAACTTGTGACAGCATCATGGAGGTTGCTTTGAGACAAAAAGAAACACTGAAAAAAGAAGTCGAGAAATACTGTGCCGAGCGTGGCTGACACGCCAGGGAAGCGATGTTGAATCACATCTGTCTATTCCTTGAACGAGTTAAGTATAGTAAAATGCTGTGGTAGCCGATAGGTGCGCAACCAATTTATATAAAGATACAGAAGAAGGAACTTAAAAATAAAACAGAAATATGTCGAGAGCTGTCAGCGTTCTAGTTAGCGCGGAAGCAATATTAGCTTCAAAACATTTCATGGTTTTCCTAGGAACAAGAAGCATAACTAATTGAGCCCCACGCATAAGTATTGGACGATGTTGGAGCCGGCATTTGACTAGTTAGCGTCTCGAGTAACTAGTAGTTAACTAACTAGTTAGTTATGTGATACGCCCCCACCTCCTGCTCCATTTCTTTACGCACCAGACGGCCGATTGGTCTTATCTTGTATAAATAAATAACCGTAGTATAGCCTCCTGTCTTGCAGACCGTCATCATTCATATATATTCTATGCCTATTTATCGTCTTCCCAGTGATCAGCCAGACGTCGAAGAATTTGCTGCTCCGTTGCGTCTTGCATAAGGCTCGGGTCACGTAACGTTCCCTTGGGCTTCCGAGATGATTAAATTTAAAGGAACCAAAAATGTAGACTACTGCCCAATGGCGCTGCTTTTTACTTATCCGTTCGTCTGAAGTTTAACTAGACCTGCCTCGAACAATTCAACTATGTAGATTTACCAGAATATGGGGAAGTATAACTGGGCATTCAAACTGAAATTCCGCAAAAACTAGTTAACTAGTAATCTTCAACCATCTATGTTTGACGCTCATCATCGGACATGTAGAGACACATAAAGGTGTATGGGGAGGGGCTGGGAGTGCTTTAGCTAGGGTTTTTGAAGGTTCGAAATAATACTGTCAAACAACTGAGTGGCTTTCTCTCTGGCTTCATCCTCGGTGGGGTTCTCGCTAATTTCAATTTCGGCAGACGACCACTTTTTGTGGGTGTTGTCTCGAGCGAGATCGCGAAGAGTTTTGTTTTCGGCATTTTTGTTCAGTTGGAAATTAAAGCGGCAGTAGACTTTCCCGTCCTTCTCGAATCTCTCGCCGAAGTCGAGCCTCCCTCCCATCTTTTCGTCATTGGTTCCAGATTGCGTGGGAGCTGCGCGGGTACCGGCAGTTCCTGACCCCTTTGCAATCTTGACCATCCTGCCCTTTGAACTCATAACCCAAGTCTTGATGGAGTTAACGCTAGCAATCATTCTAGACGACATGATGGCAGAGGTATTATGAACCCAAAGTTTAATGAGAAGTGTATTAGTTATGATTTGCTCAAAAACTGTCGTATATGAACAATATCAGCTTCGTACTCAGCAGTCTTCATTTGGTTCCTTGAAACTTACGGAATCGCGGTAGCCTGATGTCAAATCGCCCGTGGGTGCCGTTGTCTGTACGGAGTAGATAGGAAAGTAATTAACTGATATCAAAGTATTCGAAATAGAGTCATTCTCCATTCTATATAACTCATGGTAGTTACGGAGTATGGTTATTTGGAGCGGGGTATCACCAGACCCCTGCTCTGGCCTTGACAGCCCCAGCAAAGAAAATAAACCTATCACGGATATAAAACCAAGGAATATGATGGTTGGATCCTTAACAGCCAGTCGTTAATTGTTGGCTAGGTATCATTTGAATCAGCTCATCCTCAAAAGGGCAGGCCGACTCTGATTGCCAAGCCCACGCCGGGTTTTTTCCGCTTGCCCAACGGGAATTAACCTTCCCAGTTAGTCACTGTCCGCAGTCGAACTGTCTCTCCAATAGCTACTGACCTACCAGTTACCTAGGTAACTAGTAACTGATCAGTTAATTTCAATTTGACCAACTTACGATTATGCCGCGATGACCCAGCAAACAACCTTGGAGTGATGAAGGCTCCAGGCGTCTCCGGGCCTTGAGCGCTCCATGGGTTAGTGTCAAAAGGAGTGAGCCCACACTAATGGTAGGCAGAGCTGAAGTTTGACAGTTAGTTATGGGTCTATACGAGGGCTCGGTAACTCGCGCGCCAATCATATAGGGATGGTAATGGCTTATTTAATACTCAAGCCTTGCCGACTTCAATTAGGTCATGTGATCAACTAGTTACCGTATTTTGAGGTCACCGGTCTATATTGTGTCGTGGAAATCCATGGACTCCAAGCTCCTGCGGCAAAGATAACACTATACCTTCTTCTTGCCCTTTATTTATTACTATGAACCCCTTCAGCAATAGTCAAGCACCCTTAATAATACAATACGGTTGACGAATCGGATTCCCGTAGGTCAGGTCCCGTCGACAAGAGATCACGGGACCTCAGTAACTAATTAGTTTGCTCAAACCGGTTAGCTTCCCCCGGCCGAACCTTAAGCCGTTACCTAGTCAATCAATCACGTGCTTAGGTACTTTCCATTGGGCCTCTGACATCCAGCATCATTTGTTCCACATAATTCCATGATTCATTTAGCAACCACCATTCAGCCAAAATGAAGCTGCCTTGGCGCTTACTTTGCTTTACTAAAACCCACCGTTCAGCTAGAAAACCTCAATTTACCAGATGCCATTCTTCTGATTCGAGAGCTATGCACACCATACCACGGCAATCCCAAGGTACGTACGCGGGATCTTGTACAAGCAGGGAGAACACGAGATAACTTATCGTGAGGAATCAGATTGGAATATACATGATGAGTTCTTCCAATTTACCCGAGGACGCTTTGTCATTGATGAAAAGGAACAGCTTTCCAAACGGCACGTTCGGTTCAACATGAACGAATTGGCACAGGAAGCTGCGAAAGCAGTTGGTGCAAAGTATTGTATCAATGTCGAAAAGTGCGCCGATGGAATGTTCAACAAGGCGTATATATTCACTCTTGACAACGACAAACAAGTCATTGGGAAAGTTCCAAACCCGAATGCCGGTATACCTCACTATACCACTGCTAGTGAGGTAGCAACACTTGACTTTGTGAGACATGCCAATACTTTTCTTTCTCACAGCTGCCATTGTTACCTCCTTCCTTTTTTTTTGTTTTTTTTTTTTCTCCCATGACACTTTATCACTAACTTTCACTAGATGCGTAATGTTCTGAAGACGCCTACTCCAAAAGTGTATTCCTGGAATTCTCGAAAAGATAAGGGAAACAATGTAGGGGCTGAATACATCATCATGGAAAAGTTTGATGGGGTCCAGCTAGGACAGGTGTGGCCTTCCCTAGATCCATCAGACAAGATGAAGATATTTCTCCAAATATTCGACTACCAGAGAGTATGGACTCAGAAAAAATTCAATGCATTTGGGAGCCTCTATTATCGCGATGACTTGGGGGAATCAATTCGTAGGCCACTGGCTGACGAAGAAGGCACTCAAATAAATGAGCTTGACCGATTTGCCATAGGGCCAGCCACAGGACGTGAGTGGTCTGATGATGGCCGAAGTTCATTAACTTGCGACCGAGGTCCATGTGAGTGTTTCATTCTCCCAGACGACGCTAAATTGGTCTTTATAATAATTATTGCTTGTAATCAAGGGAAATCATTACTTGAATATCGGATAGCAGTTGGACACCGAGAAAAACTAGCTATTGAATCTAGGATATGTGCTCCGAAACAACTAGCCATGCTCTATGGACCAGGACTCTACCGGCCTACTCAAGAAAAGAGACTTGACGCAGTTCAATGTTACCTCAAGCTTGTTAGCATTCTTCTTCCCTCTGACCCATCTTTGGCTAGCGGCCACATATGGCATGATGATCTGCATAGCGAGAATATTTTTGTCAGCCCGAAGAATCCTACCGAGGTAGTCGGGATTATCGATTGGCAATCAACTCAGATATCACCATTATTTGACCATTGCATGGATCCTGCATTCCTTGAGTATGATGGTAGTCCCATTGGAGATAGTTTGAAGCGCCCTGAGCTACCAGAGAATATGAAACAACTATCCGAAAGTGAGAAAAATGACACCATCAAGCAATACCTAAACAAGTCTGTCATGGTAGCCTGGCGTATGCTTGTCAAGAACAAAAACCCTAGCCAGTATGCTGCCATGATGTTTGAGAATACAACAAAAGGATACCTGCTTCTTCTTTCTCGTCGTCTCTATGAACTGGGAGAGCCTCAATTCCGGGCTTTGTCACTAGACCTGCAGAAAGAATGGTTGAAGTCCAACGCCAACGAGGAACAAAAATTCCCACTCTCCTTTTCACCGGAGCAGGAAATTGAAATTAACGCAGATAGAGAACTATCTGCGTTGAGCTCTGAGGTCATGAAGAGTATACAACAACGACTTGGGCGTATTTGGCCTGACAAAGCTCTGGCGGAACACGATGATTATCAGCAGCTGAAGCCATTACTTGCCCAGATAAAAGAGGAGTTGGCATCCGAGCTCGTGAAAGCCCCCGAAGAAAAGGCAGAATTCGAAAAATTTTGGCCTTTCGACTGATGCCTCTCCGTTTAGGCCATGATCGTTTTGTTACATGACTAACTCTTCTTGGATAGTTGTAATGACAGAACAATGTACGATAGACCAAATTAATAAGTTTGAATATTGATTAAGGAGTCGTTTTGAAACTTATGTGCTATCCCCCCATTCAGTCCGCTGTACCCTACTGTGTTACCCCAGTCCCCGATACATATATACCCTATAGCTGCTTCTTCGCCTCGATATTTTTGTTTTGCTCCAGCATAAAGCCAACAGATCTTGCAACGCCCTCATCGAGAGGGACATAAGGAACGTATCCAAGCCTTCTCTTCGCCTTGTCACATGAAAAGTATCTCGTCATACAAGAGTATCTAACCTCCCGTCGTGTAAGTCGTGGCTTTTTACCAAATAATCCAAACACCGTTTCTAGGATGCCTCCTATCACGGTAAGAGCTCCTTCTGGAAGGACCCAAGCCTGTTCAGGTTCGACATAACGATCCATCAATGCCCATATGGAACGGGCCATGTCCCAGAAATACACCGGGCTGTCGTTGGTAATGTTAAATGCTTCGCCATCGACACGCTCGTGGTCAAGAGGAAGAATGGCTTTTGTCTCAATCCGTTTCATGGTGGCAAGGAGTAGCTCGGCAGCAAGCATGTGCGCATAGGCAATGTTGCCGACATAAGTAAAATCAAATAGGTTATCGTTGTCGCCGAGCTGGAAGGATAGGACGAGAGGCGACGCCTTGGAGCCGTGCTCAACCAACTTCTTCGTAAGAGTTGTGTCACGCTCGCCGTGAATACCGGCAGGTCGGATAGCAACTGATAGCATGCCAGAGGGGGAGGTACCATTATACTTTAGGACGAAATCTTCCGCAAGTGCCTGATAATCAATGTTAATTAAAGTAGTTGTCAGGTAGTGTAAATTATCCGTACCTTTGTTTCAGTGTAATATTCTTGCTGGAGCTTGCCAACGATTTTGGGCCATCTCTCATCGACATTAACCAAGTCACCTTGGGTGTCGTGAACCACCGATGAGGAACTAGTATAGACAAAAGCTTTGCATTTTCCGCCCCAGTCTCCTTTGGCGCCGCCTGCGACCTCTACCAAGTTCTTTGTACCGTTGACATTGACATTATACAACATCTCCCTTTCCCCCTCCAGGGGCGGTGGGGAGACAGTATCGATGATAACATCTGGTTTCACTATCCTAAACACTTTTAACAATTGCTCTGTGTTCAGGATATCTGCATCATGATAGTCCGCTCCAGGAAATCGGTTATGTGTTGTTCGGAGGTCGAGAACGGACACTTTAGTGTTCTTGTATGACGGGTATCGGTCGCGAAGACGAGGGTGCGCAAATCGGGGATCGGGCTTCCCGCTCGCATCAATGACTTTGGAAACTGGGTGGGTGGGTAGTGAGTCTTCGGATGGGAAGTTGAGTAGCTGGTCAACAACGTGAGCGCCTACAAAACCGCAGCCTCCTACAACTAGGACATTTCCTAGCTCGATAACACGGGATTGAGCCATTTAGCTGTCTTCTAGGAAAGCAATTCCAGAGACTAAGACAGTATATAGGGATTATGCTGCGCCAATTTGCGAGAACGGAGAAGAGCAGCTATTTGTATCTTCATCAAGGCTGCAAAAACGAATCGTGACGTTGTCCAAAGTTTGAATTTCTCCTTAACTGATTGATGGCTCGAGCTTCAAGTCTCGATCGGGACTAGCGGGGTGCAAGTCAGCCGCTGTTCACGTGATGGAATTAAGCGCCAAAACATGAACTCTAAGTTCCCCCAACGTATACATTAACTGCCAACCTGTCAAGTGTTGATCGCATTCCCGGTTCCTACACATATCATATACCCTCGGCATCCATTGGTAGATGAGCTCTCACTTAAGGTGCTGATGAAAATGGAACGCTTATTGTGTTGAAGTACAGATTTCTATATTTGCAATTAATTAAGGCATGCAAGCGTGAAATTGTGCTAGGCCAGAATATGAGAAAGATATGCCTCTGCAAGAGCCATGTTAACCCCACCATTAGAAGCAGGCGAGAAATTATGGTACAATGGCGTAGGTTCGTCTAAATGCTTCGTCGACATTGACAAGATAATATGTCCCTGAGGCAAGACTTTCAATGCAGCCTTGGGGTGTATAATTTCGTTGCTGATATGCCTTTTCGCGGAGTCGACACATCTAAAATTACTTTTTTTAGTAAGGCTACACATTTAAAAAAGAGCGGTGAATGCTGACCTGGTCGTAGAATTCGGGTGACTCGGCCTTTCGAGCTTCAAGCCGCTGAACCAAGTTCAGTTTGCGTGCCATTTCATCGGTATTACCTTTGACACGGAGGCTATACATGCTGCTAGCCAAACCACTCCCGTAGCTGAAGAATCCAACTCTCTTGCCTAGAAACTCCTTACCCTGCACACTGCTTAGCAGACTGACTAGTCCAAAGTATACGGATGCTGTATACGAATTGCCGCACATGGTTGCTGCCATAAGACTAGGCTGTACGCGATTCGAGAAGCGCTTTTGCGTTAGAGTCATGAAAGTTTTTTCTACGCCCTTGTCGCCAAGGGAACTCTCATAGTCGATTTCTTTGACCTCGGTGGGGATACCCTTGAAGGTGGGATTTTGTGGATCTGCTAAATAGTCATTGTATAGCAGCCGTGCATACGACTTGGCTACCAATTTGCAGTTAGGGGCATGAAAGACAAAGTAATCGAATGAATCAAGTGGAGTATTCCCCGTCGTGCCGTTGACAAGCTGAGAAGACTTCTTCGCTTGATAACGCTTATAGCAGTTATCCAGAGCCCTCAGATAGCACTTGTTCGAGAATTGACCATCTACAATCGGGTATTCGGACTTGAAATCGCCCTTGTAAAAGTCATAGGTATGTTGCATGAAAGAACCACGAGCTGGCTCAAAGACCAGAGGGGCATTTGGTCCGATCAACATAGCAACGCAGCCTGCTCCTCCGGTGGGAAGTGCAGCCGGCTTATCGTATAGCGCAATATCTCCCGCCACAATAATCGCATCTCGGCCATCCCATGCAGATGACTCCACCCAATTGATGGCATTGAAGAGAGCATTTGTTCCACCGTAGCAAGCGTTGTAGGTGTCCACTCCCTCAATATCGGAGTTTTCTCCGAAAAGCTGCATGAGGACAGACTTGCAAGACTTTGCTTTATCCAGCATAGATTCTGTCCCCACCTCAAGGCGCCCAATGGTATTGGGGTCAATCGAGTACTTTCGTAGTAGGGAAGAAACAGTCGTCAATGTAAGGGAGTAGATATCTGATAAACTCATTAATAAAACCAACCCAGTCTGGCTCGTGCAGTTCGTCCTTGATTATGCCTACCTTCGCGGTCATCGCAAAGCTCATCTTTGTCTGGCCAAGTCCAATGGTATACTTTCCAGGACTGGCGCCCAGGAAGGTCTCCAGCTCGGATTGTGCCACATACTTGAAAAACATCAGCTTCCCAAGACTGTAGTATAAGGCTAGGTGGTTCTCTACTTACGTGACTCGGAAAGTAGATCTCGATGGCTTTGATGCCGACGTCTTGAGCCATTGCAGTAAATGTTGGGGTGTTTTTTGAAGATTTGCAACGTAGACAAGCTGGTGGCTATATAACTAGCTGGAGAGAAGGAAATAGGCAGCAGCTTTTCCGTTAAGGAGCGGGAGGACATCCTGTGCTAAGTACATGACTAGATGGCTAATTGACAGGGGCTTGTGTTTGTGCACTGCCCCCAAAACCAGGCAAATTAGCTATTAACATCCCACCATACGGGGTGGTGGGTCAATTAACATGGCAAGGGAGCTGAAGCAATAAATGAGTCGACATGGCTAAGGTTTCGGGTCGGCGCGTGTGCGGCTAGTAAGTTACGAAGCGCGCCCAGGTATCGTTTTGGGCGTTAACTGACTATAATGGAACCAATAAAATCGCAAAGATTTTACGTAGCCTCGTTCTCCGTGTAAAAAATTAAGGGCACCAAGTATTTCTTAAAGACACGCCCTATCATGTATATCAGCGGTCAAAATTAGTCATGTATCTTCCATGTTTAGTCCGGATTTTTCTTTCCCGCGGAGTACAACTTCAGTATGCGACAGCGACAAGGTTTCGATGCTGTTCAATTACGGGCTCCACCATAATTGCATTGAAGACTTGTGGACCTACATACCTTGTCGACCAGATCCGGGGAAGCAGGCCGTGGGCTGACTGGAAAAGTGGTGTATTTAGGGAAGATCTGCTTAGGTAAGAACAGTAATGAAAATATTTTTAAAATTTCACCAATGAGATCTCTGGAAATATAGTTGGTCAATTTATACCAATTTCTAAATTTATTATTGGTTGAGGCTCTTAATAGATGCCAATGGGGCTGTTGTTACCACAATCGGGTTCCTACAGACTAGAATTCTGCAGTTTGTGTAATTACTGTGTCCTATGTGGGGGTGCATGGATGGCCCTTTCTTTTGTATTATCACGGTATTTCAAGAGAAGTAAGCCAGTGGAGTAGATCACAGAACTCCTTGTTTACTTCTTAGACTTATTGATTTGACCTTTTCGAGAAAGTTGTGACAGGATATCTATAATATTTATATGATCGTGAAAGACATCTAGCTCCTATAGCGAATATATTTATATCAATATATTTTAATTTGAGCAAAAATATATGTACTGCTCCATTTGCTTGGATTTGACAAACAGAACGTGCAGGATCGGTGGGTATGTATCAGTTCGTGCTAATCAGCAGTATGGTATTGTTATCCTTGGACTGGAAGGCTTTGAGTCTTGTTTGTTTTGGTTATACATCAAACGCTAAGCTCTGTTTCAATCCCGAGAGAAATCTTCGAGGTCCATAAAGCTTGAGAAGGTCATATCTTCAATTTCCTCTCTAGTCTCCCTACGGCCAGTAATATGGCTAACGGAGATTTGGCACTTGGAACACCGCTAAATGGTCGGCTAGTGGTATCATATCGGCAAGGGTTAGGCAAGTATAAGCTAGCTTCAACATTCGCCATGGCAGGTGGCGAGACCAGCTAATCCCAGAATGTGAATGGGCCACCTAACCTTGAGACTCGCACCAAGCTCGGGGAATTGGGTTTAAGAGATCCATGGTCTAGAATGGAGGTGGAGTTGGACGAACATCAGGATTCCGCGTGATGGGCAGCAGAGTAAGTAACTAAGTATTAATATAATATTCGGCAACTGGCCGGCTACTTGGCCTGCAGGCTGAGGCATGTAAGATTTCCTGTCAAGAGAAGAAGAGGTGTGGAGGGCAAATCTTCATGTGGTGAATGCTATAAAAGGTGCAGAGGGGTGCATGCAAGAACTCCTCTGGGCCGTCCTTGTACGAGAATTAAACATTTGGCGGGAGAGGGGGTATAGGTATGTATCGATGCGCTGTAATGATATTTTAGGATCCTCTTACTAGTGGTCTCGTGCGCAGTGAAGGAGGCTGTTTGTGATAGATGAACGACTCTGGTCCGGGCCGATGGGAATGCGAGGAAGAGCAGTGCCCACCTAGGCGTTGGTTGCTGCCTGTTGCTCCCATATTCGAGTACACCACAGCCCCTTTCTCCTTCGTTGCCGACGCAGGGAGAGAGAGAGAGAGTGTGTGTGTGTGTGTGTATGTGTGTGCGTGTGCGTGGCTTGCGGTGTGAACTGAACTCAGCTCCTTGCTATCGAAGTACACCGCACACCAAGACAGGGTTTTACTAGTCCTAGATTCGCTTCTGTGGTCAGCGGCGGATATCGATGACCTCCTGCATGGAATAGTGATATGAACCACCTCCCGTGCGCGTGCACACCCTGTCGTGGCATCCGCTCATGACATCAAAGCCAGGGGTTGGAAGACAGCAACCAGCCGTTCACCTCGCAGCTAAGTGAGTTAAAAGCAGAGTAGTGAGCCAGGCGAGCCAGCGATACGATGCCAGGAGAAGGCAGAGAAATCAGCGCGGGCGGGAGAAAGGGTTGGACTTGGATCACGCGTTGCCCGTTGGTGGTGGCCGACATAAACTAGCGCCTTCTCAGATCTTTATCCTGTGGCCCCATGCATGCACGTATTCAGTCAAAAAGGGTCGGGCTGACAGGCCTATCAGATGCGTCTGCATTTCCCGCTGGCTGAAGGCTCTATTTTCTCAGGGCGTTTCATCAGAGATATCAGCCCATGTGCTCTCTCTGCCAGCCGCAAGGGACGGACATAATATTAATAAGGCAGAAACAGATTTAGGGGGGGGGAGGAGAAAACTCAGCTCTCCTCATGATCGAATGGGAATTTGACGTGGTCAACGCAGCAGCCACCGGAATCGACATGGCTATATCAACATGTTCCAACCTGACTGCAGGGCAGGCTTCACGACGGTCGTAGAAGAGCACAGAGACAGCCCTGGGGAAGGGCCAAACCAGCCCTTGTGATGTCGTATATATAATCTAAGCAGCTATCGGCAGGGTAGTGGCGTTGGTCTTGGTGGCCTGACTCTCTTCTCTCTCTGTCTTGAAGATGCTCGTGTTTCATGGCACCGGCTCGTACACAGATGCAGGCTGGAGATTGAAATGTCCAACATAGCGTAGTCTTTCTCTGGCGTTTTACTTCAGTTCCTTCTCTCCCTCGCCCTGCCCCCCTCTCGTCCGCCTTTTCTCTCTCGCTTCTTCTGCTTGTTTTCTTTCTTTTTCGACTTTTCTTTTTCTATATAAAAATCACAGAAAGTGCTTAAAAGCGAAGATCATTTACCATACGTGACAATACAGCAACCCCCCCTCTTTGCATGGTTTCCAGGCTGCAGACGTCATCGTAGCCAATAGTCGGCGTTCTTCTGCTGAGTCATCTGTCACAGATACCTGTATTCTATACCAAAGTAAACCTCGCCGCTCGTCGACTTCAACCTCAACTTCTTCGTCTTTCTTTGCTTCTTCGCGAGCTCGATCGACTTTCTCTTCGCTTCTGCCTCGATCCCATCCTCCAGCAAGACTCGAGCGGCGTGACGGTGTTTGGTTCTGGTCTCTGCGATGCTGTTCCTACGCTCGTAGCATGTCCGGACTCTCTGGCTAGGCCCTGACGACCTGCTCTCCCAATCGAATCGTCGAGATCTGATCACCACCCAAGCCCGGCCAAAGCGGACACGACCGCCAGCATCGGTGTTTCAACGGCAATCTCTGTGCATCCCACGCAGGACAGCCTGCCTGTTCGGCCTAGAGGGACAGTCCACGGCCTCTGTCACTGCTGGCTGTGAATTATGAAGTGCTGAGGCGGTTCAATTAGCAGGGCTGGCGTACCTAGCATACAAACACCTCACCGACGACGAACTCCCACGAACGAACGAAACGCACACAGACACACGCAGACGGGGAGACAAGAGGCACATACCCACCTGGTACCTTCGAAAGTTGAACCTCGAATTTCGTCTGCTTTCCCTAGAACCACGACGTACTCTTTTTGGGAACAATGTGCTGTTCATGGTGACTGGTCAAGCTATTAGCTGGTCCGGGCACCGTTCTGCCCGGCAGACGGACCCATTCATTTTTCGATCTTGATATACCTCTTCCTCGCTACCGGCCCGCTCGATAGCGGTGTTTGTTTGTCTCTCTTATCTCTCCACGAACCAGCTCTCTGACTTGACACACACTCTATTTACGCTCTCGTCATGTCGTCACTCGACGGACGGGAGCGCTCAGATGCGCCACGATACCTCGAGCCTCCTGCTGTAACCGCTCTCCGGGAGGAGGCTCGGAATGTTGCTGCTCCCGCCCCAATGGAACGATCTCTCAGCCAGGATATCAGGGAGGAACGCGAGGATTTGAAAGAAGCTGCTGAACACACGCTCAACGTGATTGTGGATCTGGATTTGGATGGCCGCATAAAATGGGTCAGCCCCTCATGGACTGAAGTTATTGGAACTGATGCCCAGGAGGTCGAGGGGCAGCTAATTCACGACATTGCTTTGGACAACAAAGACGTCTTTAAAGAGGCTGTGCAGTCTATGAAGGAAGATGACTCCAAAAGTAAAATTGTGCGATTTGATGTTCGCCTGGGCCCTTTGTCGGTATTCTGGCAGGATAGTAAGTTGCCAGATGAAGAGGAGGAAACCTCCGCCTCTGCGGAAAAGACGCTACATGCACAGGAGTCTGTCGAGCAGGAAGATGGCAACATACTAAGCCTAGAAGGCCAGGGAATCATGGTCTATGATAGAACATCTGGCGGCAGTAGCCATGTAGGTAACCCCCGGAGCCCCTGATATATAAATATCCTTTTGAAATACAATTACTGACAACTCTTCTCCCTAGACTATGTGGATGCTTCGGCCATCTACTGAGCCTCGAGAAGTGACGATAGGGCTTCCTCCACTGCTCGTTGAATCCCTAGGCGTCGGAGCTGAAGTTCTGGCCAACTATCTCAACGTTCTGGCTGAAGTAGGGATCAGTGATCCTGCTCACCACCCGCCCCCTATGCCTGTCCTCTGCCGGATATGTGAGAGGCAAATCACGCCCTGGTGGTTTGAGAAACACTCAGAACTTTGTCTGCAGGAGCATCGGGCAGAGATGGATGTTCAAATGGCGCAGGAAAATTTGAATGAACACCGTCATAGGATTGTCAAGGTTCTCGATGCCCTCGAAGCTCGCAAGAGTAGAGATAGCAGTCCGTTCGTCGGTCCACAGGCAGAGTATAAGGGCCTACAGATTGGTCCTTCTCCGGCTTCCACCTCTGGCCTGGTCTCTGGTTCATCGTCCTCCTCTGGCACACCTCCTCGCTCTCGCGACCCGTCCACTTCCGGACTAGGACACTCTCGTGGACGGTCCTTCGCCGTGAGACGTCCCTTAGCCCGGATTGTGGAACTGATCCTAGACCTCTGTGACACCGCACTAGAGATTAGCACGCCGGCCCTCAAAGAATCACGGACGGATATTGGGGATGAAGTCAGGACACAGTCCCCTCAGTCCGAATCACGGATATCTCAGGTTCTTCAATGGCAGTCACCCAGCAATCACACTCTAGAGCAGGAGAAGGGTCTGGCCGCCTTATCTGCTGATACCGAGGAGGTCGCCCGTGCAAAGGTCGACGCCGTCTTCAGACATCGGCGTATCGTTGAATATGCTGAGCGTATTCGAATCGAGTTCACCGTCATAGTTGAAGAGTGTATCGCTGCGTCTATGGCTAAGGCTGAGCGTATCGCTACAGGCAACCTCGAAAGTTCAAGCTCTTCCTCTGACATAGAAACTGCAACAGAAGACCAGGAGACCGGTAGTGTGCCTCAAGTTACTCCTCTAGAAAGAACCCCTTCTATGTCTGCAATGTCCGTCGGTAGCACTGCTCGTTCCTTATCAGGCGATCGGGGGCTTCGACGGGCTCTCGAACGAACACCAACAACTCCCATCCCAATCTCCACCCGTTCCAGCAGCCCGATGGAATGCCCAACACCGCGCTCCTTCAAGAGCTTGGGCAGCTTTGTCAACCCATCTCTCTCGAAGCGCGGGTCTCTGCTTGCAGAGAGAGAAAGCGATGCAGCCGACAGTGACAGCAGCATTCTCTCCTCCGTCTTGTCCGAGCGTAGGACCCAGTCTCCTCTCTCCGAGCGCGGACCGAGCCGAGCTGCCAGTGCAAAGGACAAAAATCGCCGCAGCCTTATACTGCCCGGCGTTTCATCGCCTCGGAGGCAATCCCCTGCTCGCAACAACCCCCCACACTCTCCATTAAGGTTATCCAGGCCACGATTCCCAGTCGGAAGCGAGAACTTACCATCGCCGTCTACCTCTCCACATCTGACATCGACCGAATTGGCAGCTCATGGCCATGCACAATTTTATCCCCCTCCTCAACATCGTCACCACCATAGGCGCCAGTCGTCAGCCACCTCGCCTGATGTTGGGAAAGCTCCAATATCACCACACCTGACCTCCGCCAGTCACCCACCTCCTCCTGCCGTTGCTCCATCTATCAAAGACTTCGAGATCATCAAGCCAATTAGCAAAGGAGCGTTCGGAAGTGTTTACCTGTCCAAGAAGAAATCTACCGCAGAATACTTTGCCATCAAGGTGTTGAAGAAAGCTGACATGGTAGCCAAGAACCAGGTTACAAATGTCAAAGCAGAGCGAGCAATCATGATGTGGCAAGGCGAAAGCGACTTCGTTGCAAAGCTCTATTGGACATTTTCTAGCAAGGACTATCTTTATCTTGTTATGGAGTACTTAAACGGTGGTGATTGTGCTTCATTGGTCAAAGTTCTCGGCGGTCTTTCCGAAGATTGGGCCAAAAAGTACATTGCAGAAGTCGTCTTGGGCGTGGAACACCTCCACAGTCGGGGTATTGTGCACCGTGATCTTAAACCGGATAACCTTCTAATCGACCAGAGGGGTCACTTGAAACTCACTGACTTTGGCCTTTCGCGAATGGGACTTGTTGGCCGACAGAAGCGTATCCAGAAGAGCCCCAATGATTCAGCCCCAGACTTGTTGAAACAGGGTCCATTCACTCGGCCTGATGTTTCTATTGCGTCCTCACGATCAGCGTCGTTTGATTTCCCCACCACGGACTCCCCCCACCAAACTCCATTGATTGTCCCGGAGCCTGTGTTGACGCAGCCGTCATACTTCAGCTTAAGCAAGGAACCTTCTTTAAGCCGCGAGCATTCAAGAAGGGCATCTGGCTATCGCAGTGATAGTGGGAGCAGTGACACCCTTAGTCAGATGATGAGAAATTGCGCAGTTAGTGATACCACTGGTTCCAACCCCTTGACGCCAGCAGCCTACCCGTCCCTGCAGCAATCGAAATCCACGATAGACGAGGAGATACTCAGCGAGGGAAGCGACTCTCCTCATCTATTCCCTGCGCAGCCTTCGTCGAGCTACACTACTCCTTCAATACCATCGCAGTTTGAAGCTTCTCAACAACAAATGGTGCCTCCACCAATGGCATTATTCGATCCACAAGACCACAACAGATGTTTCGTGGGTACACCTGACTACCTTGCTCCCGAAACTATTAATGGTACTGGCCAAGATGAAATGAGTGATTGGTGGTCTCTAGGTTGCATACTGTTCGAGTTCCTTTATGGATACCCGCCATTCAACGCTTCTTCCCCTGATGAAGTTTTTGAGAACATTCTTCATCGAAGAATCAATTGGCCTGATGAGGCTGATGAACTAGTCTCACGCGAAGCCAAGGACATCATGGAAAGATTAATTACCATAAACCCTCATGAGCGCCTAGGTGCCAATATCGATGAGAAATATCCTAGTGGTGGTGCAGAGGTCCGTGCACACCCATGGTTTTCTGATATCAATTGGGATACACTGTTAGAGGATGAAGCCCAGTTCGTTCCTGCACCGGAGAACCCGGAGGATACTGAATATTTCGATTCACGTGGAGCGACTCTACAGGCTTTCAATGAGGAGTTCGAGGGCCAGCTTTCGTCCCCTAGTTCTAGTGGTGATTATCCCGACCGACCTCATGACGCTCTTTATAAGGTGAAGACACAGGTGAACTCCTTGAAACGTGGTCTGATGCCTCTGCACATTCCGCCTCATGTGCGTGATACTCGGAGCCGCCGGCTTAGCGAACCCGCACTGGCCGATGACTTTGGAAGCTTCAACTTCAAGAATCTTCCTATCCTTGAGAAGGCAAACAAAGATGTCATCCAGAAATTACGACACGATGCTATGCAGGCTCAGCAACGCGCAGTTCCAAGTAATAGTCCTGCTACACCCTCCGGCCCTTCTCTTGAAGGCAGCCCACTCCTGCCAATGCCGCTGAAGAGAACAATGTCTCAAAATAAGGCCAATAATCGACCGGCGTCCCCATCAGCCTCAAGCCTTCCAAGTTCATCTTCCCCTAGCAGGCCCTCCCAACCCGGCTCACCACTGCTCGTCCAATTTAGCACCTCAGGCCACCATGAACGACGGAAAACATCAGGTTCATCAACGTTCTCACCACCTTCGGTTGGTTCTGCACCTACAAGCGGCGGTTTTGAACCCCCACGGCTTTCTACCAATCTGAAGATCTCAACGTCAACTGCGTCTTCGCCTATTAAGAGCATGAAGACGTCAATCTCATCTGACACCCCCTCCCTGCATCGTCAAAGCAGTGTGCCGTCCTGTCGATCTAGATCACACACGATTGGTTCTCAAGATAGTGATCTGACTCCTGCAAAGGAACCATTTGTTCCAGGCCATTGCAAGCGTAAGAGTCAACTTTGGGACATTTCTCCATCATCCTCGGATAATGAAGATCCTCGTGCTAAAGCATTGCTAAAAGTTCAGAGACGAAGGCAGAGCTCTCGCCGGCTATCTCAAATCAATCTGGTGGAAGGTCCTTTCTTCCGACCACTCGATATCTTGATTTGCGAGGACCATCCTGTCTCAAGATTGGTTATGGAGACGCTCTTTGAAAAGTTACGGTGTCGGACTATTACTGCAATCAACGGGTCGGAGGCGATGAGATATGCTCTAAGCGAGGTGCAGTTTGATGTCATCATGACGGAGTTCAAGCTGCCTCAAATCAATGGAGCTGATGTTGCTCGCATGATTCGGGAGACGCGGAGTGTTAATACTCACACTCCTATCATTGCAGTGACAGGCTATCTAAAAGACCTTCCGGAAACGCATCACTTTGACTCTTTAATCGAGAAGCCTCCAACTCTACAGAAGTTGACGGAAATTCTCTGCAAGTTCTGCCAATGGAAACCTCCACCAAAGGATGATACCCCGATGATGTCGAATCCGCCGTCGTATTCTGTGCTACGGCGAAAGTCTGGTGCACTTGAAGATAGTCCTAGCTCTGGATCTTCTGGATTTGTTACGATACCCACAGGGTCGTACAGAGGGTCTAGCCGAGAAGACTCGATCGATAGTAACAGCTTGGTCGGAGAAATAGAGTCGACGAGATCTGATGATATCCCCGTTATTGTCGGCCATCGACCCAATGAGAGTTGGGACCGGAGTCGGACTGGAGGGTTAGGTATCACTGATGATGGCTCCGCTGCTATCTCAAGACCTATTGTGGCTGAATACCCATCGTCTACCACTCCACCCAGTCTTATGCACGCAACATCCGCGCCCGCCGCCTTTTCCATGCCAGGCGTGTCTACCCCACGAAAACATAGCTCTATGGAAGGCATCCGAGCTAAGCGAGAGTCGTTAGAAAAGAAACGATATGAAGGCGCTGAATCAGGAGACGATGAAGACGAAGAACTTGGTAATACGCAAGTCCGTAAAAGCCCACAGTTTACCCCAGGGAGAACCCGGCGATCTGGCTCAAAGCTCGGTACGGAAATGATGAGGACGAATAGTCGTGGCAGTGTAGTGAGCGTGAACGAGGATTATATGAAAGAGCGAGAAGTGGAATCTGATACGCAGACTGCTTCCTCCGACACGGCTTCTACAGTTGTTCTTCCGACCTCTATCGAGAGCACTATCGAACGCTTGCATATAAATGAAGAAGCCCTAGGCGTCCTTCCTGAGGATCCTGAAAAGGAAGAAGCTTCGTCTAGCAGTACCCCACTAAGCAAGCCTGTCATTAGTGGATTAAGCCAACGGCTCTCTAAGGAGCGACCGGCTTTCAACTTGCAGCCTGGATCACTTACTCCCTCCACCCATCTCGCAGCAACGGAGACAGGTCGAATAACCCCACCCCTGATATCACCGGGTACTACGACAACTACACCTGAGCATCAGACTGTCAACTTGGGTGAAGAGAGTGATGTACATGACAACAACGATATCACACCTAAACCACATATCAGCGCCAGCCATCTTGGTGATAAGGGACCCGAAACTCCACATGAAGAGCCAACACCACGGGCATCGGACCAAGCCAAATTGCATACCAGGGATCGCGTCCTAGGCTGGATGCGACGGTAGCTGCACGCCCTGGGGCTTTAATCCAATTATCACATCTCCTATCTTCTTTCCCAGTCGACACCTTCTGGAGTTATGTGCCAATGGATATTCGGAGCGATCTTTCAGTTTACTTTCTTGTTTTATGCGCTTTGCCCACTCCTTTCTTTCATTGTAAATACCACTTTCTGCTTCCCACTTGATCCGGTCCCTACTCATGTTCATCTCGACTCTTTGGTCCTTGCAACGTTTTCCCATCCTTAAAACACGTTTCCTTGTCTCTTTCAATACTTTATTCCTTTCGTTTACCGCAATTTTGTTGTCTATATATATCACTTTAGTCGGTCCCAAGCGAAGGAGTTATAGGATAGTTTGCTCGTCCGTCCACTTGATGTTATATATGTGGAATGGAAGGAAAAGCTGCCAATTGTTCGAGGGAGGGGACAAAATAACTAGTCATACCCAGAAATAAATACATTAATTGTATTCTATGAAATCGGTCCTTGTGCAAGTTCTAAATAATCTGAAGAGGAATTGTCTCCCTTCAAGCACTGACTGACGCCGCACGCATGATATCTACTTAGCTTCATCTTTAATGATAAAAATAAATCAATAAAATGGCATTAAGTAGGGTACCCTCTTGATCGTTAAATAATAAAAAGCAAGAAAGTAGAAAGGTCATAAACATTTTAACGGCCTACACAAAATGAACCAAGAGAGACCGGGTTTACTCGTCTTCCTCATCAATCTTTCCATCCCGTCCTTGTCCCATATCCTCGTCCTCTTCAAAAGTGTTGGATGGAACACCGTAGAGACGGAGAACAGGCTTGTTGGGATCCTTGACAAGAATATACTTCTTGACGGTCTCCTCGTCACCCTCTTCTTCATTATCATGACTGCGGATAAGGTCGACAATGGTCCGTACGATACCCCATCCATTGTTGATGTTCAAGTTCATCTGCCCGGCAAATTCGCGGGGCTTGTAACCCATAACACCAAGGATGATATGAGCGGAAGCAGAGCGTGGGTTGGCTCTGGCAATGAAACCAAGTTTGAGAATGTCCGTCTTGGCGAGGAGTGCCTGGGTAGTCCATCGGGCAAGCTTGCAGTTGTTGTTCTTCATCTCGGTAGCAACGACGGCACCACGCTGGGAGGAGAGTTTGTTGCGCCAGTCAAGGGCACCACCGGCACCAGGTGCTCTGTGGTCAAACTCGTTGAGGGCACGGAGAGTGACGAGGTGGTCGTCTCCGCTGACGTTCTTGATCACTGCATCAACTTCGGTTCGAACAACCATGTTAACTGGCTCTTCCTCTCCGCCAACAGAAAGGTCGAAGCGTCGGTATTTGTATGCCTTGGAAGCAAGAGGTTCGGTTTCTTCGGAGGGGTTGTAGAAGGGGTTGCTGTTGGGGTAGTCGACCTTGGAAGTGTCTGACTCTACCACGGTCTGGAGGGTGAAGTTGTGGTTGATGATGGTGGCCTCAAGAGCGAGAGCACCGGGGGTGTTAATTGGATCGTGCTTAGTGCCAGACTGAGCTTCAGAAACCTCGAGTGGTGCATCGGTGGCATTCTCGTTAACGGTGACTAGATCGATGGACGCATTGTCGCGCTTATCGAAGTAGATCTTGTCACCTTGCTTAACGATAACAATATCCCATGAATAAACACTGCGAGGAGCACACATGAGCATTGAAAGGATATCTGAAGTGGCAAAGACAGTAGCATCCGTCTTTTCGGACAATTCTTGAATGACGGGGTCTGCGGATGTGGTGACGTTGTAAGCAGCGCGGTCCAAAGACTGCAACTTCTTCTCAGCACCCTTGACAGGAGCCTTGTCGTAGGATCTGTCATAGTAATGCAAGAAACCATAGGTATCAATGTCCTGACCCTCAGGAGTCTCGAGGTTGAGCTTAGCGAGGCGGTTGAAATCGATTTCCTCCAGCACCGTCCACTCTGGTCGAATGGCAATAGAACTGTCTCGGTTTCGCTGTGGCTTATCATAGTCCTTCCAGCCGAAACGTCGGCCACCACCACGGCCACCTCGTCCACCACGGCTGTCGAAATATCTGTCTCCTCCCTGGCCACCACGACCACCTCCAACTCTCTGGAATCCTCCCCTTCCTCTCTGGGGGCCGCCTCGTCCACGACCGCGGAAAATGGTACCGCCACCTCGGCCGAATCCGCGAGACTTGACGGATGTTCGAGTGTTATCGACAACGGAGAAGCTTGATTCATCTTCGGCGACCTGAACAGCGAACAAACTGCCAGTCCCAGCACCATATACTTGTTGATCTGTACCACGACCTGTCAGCCAAAAGTGTACCCCTCACAAATGGAAATAACCGCGCTTTACTGTCGCCCAGGAAAAGCCATACCTCTATAGTTACGGTTGTAAGCCTGTCGTCCACCTCGTCCGTCACGGCCATCTTTGCCCTCCGAACTCCAGTCAGCCATGCGGCCTAACTTATCGCCCTTTGAGAAGGGGGCGTATGGGACTCCATCGAGCGTCTTTTCGGTGGTGACGGCTGGTCCCCAGGTATCGTCGGAGGGAAGCGCGGACACGAGGTCCAAAATCGATAGCGGAGCCATGGCTACCTCTGTCTATCAAGCCGGCAAGCTGGTATTCTCAAAGTGCCTTTTGATCGTGGCTTTTTCTCGTTGCTTGATGGCGTCGATATTTTTTTTGGATCTTTTTTTCATGTGGGTTGAAATCTTGGCTCGCCAGGGTGGGTTATGTAAGCACATACAACTGCAAAGGCCGAAGGAAGTCGAAGACACTCAGTGAAGAGGGACCAGCTGGATGTACTCCATATTCAGTGTTGATACCCTTGATAGGATGGTTCTGAGTAGACTGTAGCAATGGGAGTGGAAATACTAAGACAATCCTATTAGATTATTTGCCGAAGTTGTGGGCGGCATACAGACATCCCTCCCCTGTATCCAAAAGACAAAAGCTTTAACTATAGCTGAGGGCTAAATCCAAGAGCAGACGAAAAGAATGTATAGTGCATAGGGGCTGATAATATATTAGATGAACTCTCCAAAAGAGAAAAGAAAAAAGAAAAGGAAAAAGAAACATCATGAATACATGTCCAACACGTCCGCACTTTGGATCGGCGGAGAAATTAACGACGAGCTGCCATCACAGCTGGCAATCGCATAGTCCATCTTGCTTGTCAACACACTGTTTAGCGAGTCCATTACCTCGAAGTTTTCAAGGACAGCGCCAAACCCGTAGCAGCGGACTTTCGCCGCTAGATCACTCATTATATGTGCAATGTCCTCACGGGTCAGATAAGGATATGCGTCATGGTTACGAAGAAGCTGTAGCGCCATGATCGGAGTGATCTCATCGTCCGTTACCAGCTGCTTGCTGAGGTTGAGCAACGTATTCAGGTTTGCAGGCGGGAGGTCGTAGGTTTTGGTTTCATAGGTCTGGCCTCGTTCGGTGTTGGCTATGACCGACGATGTTGGACATGTTGCCATCAGTGAGTGTCCGGAGACTGCTTCTTGGTTCTCGTCGTCGTGTGCCCTGCGGCAAATGAATTCCAAGTGCCAGTTGCATGGCTTTTCAAGGCTGTAGTTGTTTGTATCTGCGGTTAGAAAGTAGTTCTTCTTTGTTCTGTGATCAAAATTCTAGCCACTCACTGAAGGACAAAATCTATCCCAAGCTGCGGATCAACATCAAACACGCCAGGGGTGCTACTGACCAAGGCAGATCCGCCACCAGTGTCACTAGATGATAGAGCATTACCCGTAGCGGCCACAGGAATTGCCGATTCAAAGTACGGGTTATTGGACCCAGTAGCCGGCAGCGGCGCCATTTCCGACGTGGTGGTTCCAGGGCTTCGACCGGAGATAGAGGTCTCTGGAGTACCCAGGTAGTTCATGCTGCCTATATCTGGGGCTATTTGAGGGAGTGAAGGTGCGACGCTCCCTCCGTAGCTACTCTCCTGCGGGGTACTCTGGACGGGAGCGCCGCGCTTCTCCAATTCAGCCTCGAAGTTGATTCCGTGAGATGCAAGGATCTCCTTTAGCATTCGATTCTCGTCTCTCAACTCCTCTAGAGCTTGTTTCTGTTGCATGATGGACACGTTTGCGCCTTCAATATCAGTGGCATACCCCTCTCTCAGGCGGGTTATTTCCACCTCTAGGGCCCGGATATACTGTTCCTTGCGCTCGCGGTGTGTTCTTTGTGCTTGCCTGTTCAATTCCTGTCTTCTCGTCTGGGCTGGTTTGCTGTCTGGCTTCGGACCACGACGCTTCGGCTGTCCTTGTTGTCCATCTGTATTGCGAGATCAGAACTCATCCGAATAAAACAGCACGCTTAGACGAATAGTTACCGCTGGGTGACTTCTTCAGCGGGTCACTGAAGTTCCTGATAAATGGTAAATTCGCCAACGACGGCTTCTTGATGGGAACAATTGGAGGCCCTAAGCAAGCAGACGCAGAGTTGTTTCCGCCAAATGATCGGTTAAGCTCAGGGGTCGTAGGCAAGAGATGAGTCTCCCGTTTATGGAGACGCCTTGAGCTGACCCATCATAGGCGGAAACAGGTGCATTGGCGGTAAGTGTCCGTATCAAAGCCATGATCCTGCCACTCCTTGGAGGGCACAGAGTACGATATCGAAAGAAACACATCTTCATGCAACGAATCCAACCAGAAAGACGGCCATATATACCCCACAATAAACCACAAACGTGCAAACATGCAACCATAAAAAAGATGGTATTACCAAGGTAGATAGAACATATATAAATCAAGCATTGTGTAATACGAGACGGACAGCTGCAGACGTACCTGGATCGATGCCGGTGGGCACGCTATTAGCGTCGGGACTGACCTGCGGTGCGCCTGAGGCCATCTTTCAAAGACCGATAGCGATTCGGAAACAGACGAATTAACCGGCCGCCGTGGCTTTCTTTCCTCTCAAGGCTGTTGTGGTATGGGCCAGGTAGACGGGCCTAGGAGTCGCTCTAAATATCGGGGGACCGTTCAGCAGCTGGCTGACGTTGGTGGCTGAGCGCTTGCACACCCTGGCCAGCCCGCTAGCTAGCTGGAGATCGCGGGAGCAGCGTGCTCCGTACGGCGGAGGCAGATCCAGCTATCGATCCCGGCCGCAGATGGGCCGATAACTTGCGCCGCTCGACGGTTCTGCGCTTCTGGTCGGGGCCGCAGGCGGTCGGCCTCTCTCTCTCGCTTTTTCTACTCTGTGGTTGTCGGTTCTTTCGTGCTTCTACAAGATATCAAGAATTAAGAAGAAGCTGCAGGCGTTTTTTTCTCTTGGACTGCCGGCCAAGGGGGAGCGGTATTTTATACAACCCACAACGAGGTGAGCTGATATTTTTTTGGTATTTTTGTGATGCTATTGGACAACAGGATTATAATACATTAGTCAGCGGTATCGCCACGCTTACTCGGCGTATTTCTGAAAGTCGGATATCAAAAAAAAAAGACTCGAAAAAAAAAGACATAAAATTGGCACTTTTGGGGGGGAATAAAGCAGGTAAATCAGGTCAATTTTGGGGGGAAATTTAAGCAGATCAACTTGAGACAAAATGCCATGAGGCGGTGGGTGGGTGCAGGAAACTGAAACTGGGGGTTAAATAACTAATAATGATTGAGCAAGGAACGAAGCCGCGGACCCAGCCTCAGGCTGACAGTCACTCTGTTCTTCTTCTCTTCCTCCCCTCTTCTTCTTCTTCACCACTACCTTCATAACCATCATCATCATCTTCTGCTTCTTCACTATCTTCCTCTTCTTCCGATTCTGTTTCCCCTTCTGGTGTGCTTACAGGAGCAAAGTGAAGGCTGAGGTCGGAGAGCTCAATTTCCGTTCCGGGGCCCCAGATGCCCTTCCATAAGGGGGTCGCCTCGTCATATTCCGTCCAGAGAAAGCAGATCTCCAAGCTGATACCACGATTGCCCAGAGACACACCTAGCAATCGGACTTCATCAAGGTCAATATATCTCCGTACTTCTTGCTCACAGCTGTAGAAGAAACAGAACTCCAGATTAATATAGACGTTCACTGTCACTTTCCGGAGCTTCCGGGGAGGGTCTTCTGCGAGGTAGATCTCTAATTGGTTCATGATGGGCATTGCGCTGTAATTCTCCAAGTAGTCCTCACAGTAAGGGTACGGAAGCATATCTACCAGAACCAGGGACTCTACGTTCGGTGGGAGGGTCTGGGAAAGCAAGGGACCAGTCCACGGACGCAAGCCCATCAATATTTCCACGGGTATCTGTAGGTGCGAGAGGTGCTCCAAGTGTCTGAGCGAGTAAACCGGGATGCCGCGGAACCAACTGGGCTCTTCCTCGTACGCATAAAACCCCACGCTACTCCAGGCAACGCCTATGGTAAGCTCCTCTAAGGTACTGGCGACTTTTTCAAGGTCTGTAGCCAACTGTCCAAAGTTAAGCTCGGAAAGCATCATTGACTGGTGGTTGTAGGCCTGATGAGTATTGGACGAGTATTCACGGAGCAAGTAGCACTCGAAAACCTTCAAGGCTGGTGTATGGTCCAGGATTTCCCCGACCGTGGAGATGGTTAAATCGCAGAACTTGAGACGGAGGGTGGTAAGGTACGGGTGTGTATTAAAAAGATCCTTTCGCATGATGTTCATATGGCTGTCGTGAGCACTCAACTCGAGTGTCCTAATATTATGATATCGCATGATTGAGAATTTTTTAAAGCCCAATCCTAACTCTCCGGAGTGATGGTGGGTTTCCCGTCTGCAAAGTGACACATGTTGAAGCATAGGGAAATGGTTGAACTTGGGATTAGGTGAAGATAGGCGGGCCAACATGGCAGCTATGAATTCCGAGTAGTAGAACAATTCTGGCGCTATATCTATCGATGTAAGAAGGTCAAACTGAGATAGAGCCACGGCCAGCATCGCTTCGTCGTTGCCTTGGGAGAGAGCCGCAACCCAGGTCTTGTTCCATGTACTGCTATGTAGAAGAAAGGGCTTTTTGTTCTTGCGCTTGAGACCTAGCTCTTTGAATTCAGGGGGTACAACTCTTTTGGGGCTTCGGATGATGTTCTCCTTTCTATTGTTGTAGAATGGAACGGGGGTCCAACTTTCGTCAACTGAAATATGAACATGCCTGACGTAGCTGGCGAACCGTGGGCATTCAAAGATCGTACGAAGGAGTAGGTAAATCCAGGAAGTTCTGTATCGGTTAATTGCTCCAGGCCTTCCTAGAGCTCTCACATCTGCCTGCCTCTCGAACAATTGATCTATCGAACGGAAGAGTGCTCGCTGGGCCGGGTCACGAAAGGCTGTTGACACCAGTGAAAGGGAGCGTAGGGTCCTTGAGTCGCACTCTCCGGCGATCATGCAGCGAATTTCAGGTGGAAGAAGAGAAATGCGGTCCATTATGAGTAAATTGGTGTATTGAGAGGTTTTAAGTAGGGATTAGGACGGTATAAGTTTGGAATTTTTGTATGAGTTTAGAATAGTTGGGATAGGGGTAGAGTGCGGTAGATGGGGATGTTTTTGTCAAGTAAGCGGCTGTAAGTCGGTGGTATCGAGTAGGTGATATAGTGTAGAGGGTCTTGTGTAGGGGGTGTTGAGTAGAGGGTGTTTTGTAGAGGATATTGTGTAGGGAGTGTTGAGTAGAGGGTATCGATACGGGAGAGTGTGGTGGGGTGGTCATCTCATTTGGAGAGAGAAGGGTTCGTAGATATACCCCGAGTTGACTCACAGAAGTCATGGACGTCATCATCCATCAACTCTCTTGAACCAAAGCAAAGGGGGGTTACGCGTTTGAGCAGATTTGGTGACGTCTGTGATATCTCCAACTACCCCCAAACTAAAACCCCGCATAGGTATTATATCCGTCATAGATATATACTATCACGGTGCAGCAACTTCATCAGAATATCCCCATTGGGTATTGAGGTAGCAGAGCAGTAGGCCGTTGCATTATGTTGCAGGGCCTTTACCCATCTGTTGATGGGTAGAGCCGCAGCCTCTGCAGCCACTCTCCATGCTCCCAGAGAGCCACGGCCTACCCGTAGCTCCCATTATGGTATCTTCGTTCCGCTCTGGTGAAGCAGCGGAAATGTCCCGGATCCCTCGAAGGCGGACGTTGCAGTCTGAGCATCGAAAGGATTGACCAATAAGAAGCGTCCGTTGAGTTTAAGCATAAATCGGATACTGGAAACGTTAAAAATTTCTGCGCTTAGTCATTCTGCCAAACCTTGCTGTCTCTGCGTGTTCACCGCCTTCCAAAAGCGGATGAGGCAAGCGTAAACATGTAAGCCTTTCAACGCTTTGGACAGTCTTTTCAACGCCTGCGTTGATATGCAGCATGCAGGATACAGCCGTGCCTTTATGTCCAAGATGTGGTTACACAAGGAGGCTCTTGATGTCTCGTGTCTGTCTCTTCGTCGTTCCATGTGAACCCTCTGATACGCGCATCACCTGATGCTGATATGTCGGGTCAGAGCACTGGAGGCGATGTCCTCGGGAAGTCGATGACGCAGGAAGGAAGGCAAAAAAGGAGGCAAGCCTAGCATCACTTGGTTAGGGCATCACGCTAGCCACTCTAAAGCGGAAACCCATTTCATCCGTGGCGAGCATAGAGAAGGCATAGAGAGCACCGGAGGGCTATACCACTTGTTTTGATGAGCCGGGAGAGAGAACTACGCCTTAATTTCAACAGGATCAAAACACAGTCCTGAGTTGCGATCGTGTTTTCGGCCTAGAGTCACGGACCGCTACCTTCGCATATACTTTTTGGCTACGTCAGATTCTCTACTGATAATCGGTTATATAAAGGCAGCGCACCAAATGTTTTTGCGGTTGGTCTGAAATTTTGACACCAAATTTGGGACATGCAAAAATATGGGCTTCAAATCAATTATCTGCGTCTTCGCCTTGCTGGTGCTGTTTCTGAGCGTAGCACTCTTTGAAAAGCTGGAGTTCTCGGTATCTTTGAACAGGTATGTATGATTCGTCCTATCGAGAATGGAATGTGGCTGCAAAACCGGCGAATCTAAAGAGTCAATGTTCGTTTAAGAAGACGTAATTCGTTCTCTAGCTAACTATTCCTAGCGGCCGCTCTCACGAACCGGTTCCATCCGAGGCTCCAAAAAATCAATGCCTGACGAGGGCGGAAGCCGAAGTGATCCTTCAGAAATGGATCGATGTCAAGGTATCTCGAAAACACGACCAACAGCATGAACTGTTCCACGAAAGCTTTCGTCTATTTTCTGAGAGCCAGAACAGCGTCAACGGCGGTCGCATGGTATGCCCGTTTCTCCCCTTCTTCTTCTCCTTACCTATTGTATTAGGTAGTGATAGTCGGAATGTGGCAAACAGAAGAGCGTGCTAATCCATGTAACCATCCAGGTTTCACTCCCTGTGTTCTATAACAGGAATGAACTTTTTACCCATTTCAATGAAAACGACCTGTCCGCTGCGGGCGGCATCATTGATGTGATGGCCTGGGACCACGGTTGCCACTCCATCGCATTCAGGTTTACGTTGCATGCTGAATCTCGGCCTGGCATGCTGCCTACTGCGGGTGTTGCCTTTATCACGCTTGACCCAAATACTCACAGAGTCAAGGACGTGTATGAAGAGTTCAACAACATCGAGTGGCTCAGGGGGCATTCATCTTGTCCGAAAACTGTGATCGAGTCGGACCCTCACAAAGGAATTTCGTGTATCGTCATTGTATAGGCCATTATTGGATAAATATGGAGTTCTCTAAATATGTACTATATGTGTATGGAGCAGAGTATTGTCAACAGGCGGCTATCGTCCAATGACGCGTAGAGGAAATTAATAGCCGCAGGCTCCACGCACGCGCTAACTTAGTCCACCTGGATGAAATTGAAATCTCCTGCATTCTTCCAAACCACCAACCAGCCTGCCAACCTCACCGGGCACGCACGGCAGCAAGGTACATAACTACATACCTACCAAGCATACCCGCCCAGCCATACAGCAAAATGCACGCTGGCTCTGGTCTAGGCCTCCCGAACAGCCCATCGCCAACAGATACCTTCCTCCCCCTCGCTCCTTGATCCTTAATGTCCCAGCTCTCGACCAGCTCCAGCTCCAAGTCCAACTCCAACTCCAGCTCCGTCGAGGTATTAGTACACATATCCGCTCCCGGCAGCGTACGAGACGACACGAGATACCGCTCCCACGCCACGGCATGTCTAGCCTTCGAGCCCGGCAGGCGAACGCGTCTTACGCTGGACGAACAAGCGCCTGCTTCTCCATCAAGCAGGGATGAAGGCGAAACCACCTTCGGATCGTTCAGTAGTTCCTGGCCATGTACGCAGGAAGCACTACCGGAGCCAGAGCCGGTGCCGGAGCCGGAAGTGCGGGATGGCACCGACACGCCCACGCCCACACCCACGCCCACGCCTCCGTCTACCGTACCTGATTCAGCGGGTGGTTCGCCCATACGCTACTCGGAGGCAGAGTCGGATCGAACGGATACGCCCACGCCCACACCCACGCCAACGCCCACGCCCACTCCGCCGTTGACATGGACGGGTATAGAGCGGAATACCACCCCCGACGCATCGCCTATCAAGTCTGTGCCGGTATATATTTCCATTTCATCTGAAACCACCACCTCCCTATCGGAACGGGAGCAGGAGCAGGTGGAATCGCAGGTCTCTACGCAGGTATCTACACAGGAAGCTTCGCAGGTGGTAAGCGATGAATTGCATTTTCCAAAGGAGATTCATCCGCCGCACCCCATCCCGTCGTCCACAGCGCGGTTCAAAACGCATCTCACGCCCGCGCTGCGCATGCTAGTCTGCCATCCGAAATTATCCCGTCGGTACGCACCGGGGTACATCGCGCGAGAGCTGCGGGTGTGCGAGCGCGGATACTGGTTTCTACGTATCCCTGTTGTACTCGATGGCGGTGGGTGGAGTGCGGAGCGGTTCATGCGGTTCTGGGGGTATTTGGGTGAGTACGTGGGGTCGGGCCGGGCAGGGTGGGGGGTGTGGTGTGTTGCGGAGGAGGTTGTGGATGAGCAAGGAGATGGGGGAGGAGGAGGAGGCGGTGGTGGTGGAAGACGAGCTGTGGAGGTTCGTGTGTGTACGTGGGGAGAGGTGGTGGGTGCGATGTACCTTGTTCTATACATGGCTAGTGATAGGGCGATAGCGGGTTTGGAAGGCGTGGAGTGGCGGGATGCAGGTGAGCGGGTGGTGATACGGATGTGATTGATGGTGGAAATAGAAGAGTAGATTAATGGAGATTTATTTTTTGAGATAGATAACTTTGTTAGCGTACATGATACGACGGCAACCGACGGACAGACGGACGGACAGGTAGACATATGAAAGACTAGAGAATGCAATGTAGGTAGGTAGGTAGGTAGGTAGATGTAGGTGGTGAAGATAAATAGGTAGTAGATAGGAGGGGAGTAGGTTAGTAGTTGAGTTCTCCTCCGCCGGCACCCCCGACGGCATCGAGATCTTCGTAACTCTTCAAGCTCCGGCCCTGCACGGCCTCCTTGGGCCCCATCGCCTGCTGCGCGGTTGCATCCCATCGTCCGCCCGGCACACCTGCTGCACCAGCACCCATGAGCGCCGTGGCCGGATGCCCTGCTGGAATAGGCATGGAGACACGCCCGAACATCGAGCGAGAAGGGGACAACCGACCTGCCCCTGGAGGACCGGACATGGGATGCCGTGCTGTTCTGCGATCGTAGGGTCCAGAGCGATGAGAGTGAGCGTAGCGCCCTGCGCCGCGCCGGATGACGCCTGGATGGTGCTGGTGGTGATGCAGGCCGTCGTGCGGGAGCATGTTGAGCATAGGGTTAGAGCCGGCAGCGTGGTTGGCCACGGACATGCCGTTGAAGGAGGCTGTGTTGGAGATGAAGGGCATGGTGTTGTAGTTGAATCCGCGCGGGGTGCCGGCGGGTATGTGGCCTGGCGGGAAGGGGAAGTGGCCGTTGCTGGCTGCGTCGGAGCGGGTGGGTGAGATGTGTGCTGGATCGAGGGCGTAGGCGTTTACAAGCGAGAGCTACAGAAGTTAGTAAAGGAGACGTTGCAATTGGGTGTAAGGTGTAATATGTAAGATGAGATAGACCTACCTCGTGCTTTATCTCGGCGAACCACTCCTCGTGGCGCTTCTCGACGTGCTTGCGCCAGAAGTTATGCGCCTTGAACAGCTTGGTGCACTCGGGCACCTTGCAGCGGAACTTGGATTCGTCCTCCTGCTTGACGAAGCGAGCGAGTTCATCTTCGACGGCTTCGTCGACGGGTTTGCCTCCGAGCTTCTTGAGATCTACATTCTCCGGCTCGAGGATCTGCATGAGCTTATCCTCAAAGGTGCGCACCCAGTTGAAAGCGCGGTAGATCTGCTGTTCGCTCTTGGACGAGAAGCGCGGCGGTTTCTTCTCCTCTGCGGGCGAAGCAGGAGCTTCTCCTTCTTCCTCTTCGTCATTGTTGTTGTTGTGACCGGCGGCTGCGGCGGCTGATGTGTTGGTGGAGTCCTTTTTGGAAGGGTAGGGCGCGCCTATCGCGCTTGCACGGGCGGCTGATTTGGCGTGGGTGGAGAGGCCGGATCGAGGACGGCGCAGGTGGCCGCCGGGACACTTGCGGACGAGCTCGTGGACGGAATCGGACTCGAAGACGCAGTAGAGACAGAAGTTGTGGACGCGGCGGAGGTATTCGACGGTGAGATCGAGGGTTTTCTTCTTTGCGAGCAGGTCTTCTGTGTCTATCTCGTCGGAGTCATCGAGGTCTGGGTCTTCGCCTTCCTCGTCCACCATTTTGCCGGGTGTATCCCCGTCGTCGAGGAGGATCATGTCAGCTTCTGGGTCGAGATGGCTGTTGTTATTGTTGTTATTGTTGTTGCTGTTGCTGTTGTTGTGTTTGACTCTGACTGGCCCGCTGACGGGGGGCTGGAGCCAACCCTTGCCGCGCAGGTCTTCTACCCGCTCTTCTATCCTGGTCATGCCATCGGCGGCGTCCATGGCAGCGTCGAACTTGGCTACGACCCTGCGCGCAAGATCGAGATCTCGCTCTATGCGCTCGGGGGCCGAGAAGAGGTCCCAGAGGGCCTTCTTGCGCGGGTTGGCGGGCGGGACATGGACACCGACATGGCAGACAAAGTCGCCTCTGACGGGATCGGTGATAGTCTTGCCATTGACGGCTTCCAGGGCGCGCTCGGCGAGGGACTGTGAAGCAGCAGCAGCAGAAGAAGATGTATTCTTCTGGCCAGTCCTTTCGGTATCCATCTCCCCTTCTTCCCCTTCTTCTTCCTCTACTTCTTCGTCTCGCCCGTCTCCTCGGTCGACGACGGTGGCAGCAGCGGCGTCATCTGCAGATGTTGGATGCAGCATGATCCAGCCTATGCGATGGTACTTCTTTGAGGGGTTGGGATCACTCAAGCTGAGCCACTTGAACCCGCCGTCGACTTCACCGAGATGCTCTCTGCAGAACTCTTCTATCTTCTCGCGACTGACATTGGGCGCAAGGGTCTTGATGAGCAGGGCCGGCTGGAGGATGGAGTCGTCTCTGAGATCGGCTCCCCGCGCAGGCACCAGGTCCAGGACTCCCAGCGTCTCACCGACGGCCGTCGCCTCGCCTTCTTCCTTCTCGACTATGCCTCCGGCTCCATCACTTTCGCTCTTGTAGATACCCTCGAGCGTGAACTCGTCAAAGACGCCCGATGCGAGGTCTGCACACCACTGGTCATATGCTGAAACCCGGAACTGGGCGAGTCTCTGTCTGAAAGGGTCGCGTATGTCTGCCACGTAGCGCTCTCTGAACCACTCTTCAGCCCTGTGCATCTGGACAAACTGCCTGGCGAGCTTCATCTGCAGGTCTGCCTTGTAGGCATCGTAGGCGGTCTGTATCTGGGCCCGCTCCCGCTCCCTGTCTTCCCTGGCCTCTCTCTCGCCCTTGACCCGTCTGGCGGCGGGAGGCAGGCCATGTCTGACCCGTTCTTTCTCTTCCTTGATGGCGTTCTCCGTGCGCCACCACTCGGCGAAGTAGTTGAATCCGACCTGGTAGTCTAGGGTGAGGGGAGCCGGGATGGGGTTTGAGCGCGGCACGGGCTTGGAAGAAGAAGAAGAAGTCAAGGAAGCAGACGATCCATCTTGTTGCCCGGGAATGTATCTGTCTATGTTTGCAGCGCCGGGGGAAGGGTGACGGCGGCGACTGTAGTAGTCTTCACGTCTTTCTCTGTCCCTGTCTCTGTCTCTGTCGCGCACTTCTCTCTCTGGCTGGTACCTGTCTATGGCGGCCGGGCTCCTTGAGCGTCTCCTCCTCCTGTCAGCTACTGGACTATTAGTATCACCATCTAATAATAAGAAGAAGTAGAGGTAAAGGAAGACCTACGAGAGCGGCGGAAGTCGTGGTGGAAGGGATCCTCGTCGGCCCACCTGGGCTCCGCCTTGGGTGCCGGCGGAGAGAAGGACTCGTAGTCCATGAAGCTAGCATCTCGTTAGAGGAGGAGGCAGAAGGAAGCAGGAAGGAGGAAGCAGGAGGAAGCAGAGAGCATAGAGTAGAGAGAGTAGAGTATAGAGAGGAAGAGTCAAGGAGGCAAAGATGGAGGCAGCGGTAGAAGAAGAGAAGAAGGCAGAGAAGAAGACATGACTGGAGAAGATGAAGGCGAAGAGTGAGGAGCAGGACGAAGGAGGGAGAAAGGGTAGTTAGTTACCAGCAGAAGAAGAATGAAGAAGAATGGAAGAAGAATGGATGATGAGATGAGATGCCTCTTGGAGTGACTGAAAGACTGCGCAGCTTGCGAAGATCGAGCCTCAAAGCAAAGAAAGGCCAGCAAGAAGAAGAAGAAGACGAAGAGAAGCTGAGAAGTCTCGCCGAAGCCGCAAAGTTGGCCAGCGACGGGGGAGTAGCATCATGTGACTGGCACTTACATAATAGTCATTGTAGTCATCCATGGTTAGTCACATCTTACTAAGCTATCCCCACTTCTGACGTCCCTAAAAAAAGGACCCGCTAGGCCTGAAGCAGTTAGTGGATGTGACGAGTGAAAATGAGAAAGAAAAAAGAAAAAAAAAAGAAGAAGAAAAAGACAAGAAAAATAATAATAACAAGAAGAAAAGAAAAGAAGAAGAAAAGAAAAGAAGAAGAAGAAGAAAAGATGACGATGACAACGAAGGCTGAGCTGTCTCCAAGGTTACTCTTCTTCTCCTTCTTACTTCTCCTTCTCTTCCTTACTTCTTCCTACTTTATCGTCTCCTTCTCTTCTCTTCCCTCTACTGCCTTACTAAGCCCTGACTAAGCCCTCACCGCTGCCCAACCAACTTCGCCTTCTTCTTCTTCTTCTTCTCTTATTACTCTCTCTTACTCTCTTATTATTCTTCTCTTCTCTTACTCTTTCTCTAGTCTTCCTTCTTCTCTTCCTGCCCAACGACTCTTGCGGTGAGTCTTCTTCTTCCTCTACTTAACTCTCTTCTCTTCTTCTTCTTCTTCCTCGAGTCTCCATCTCTTCTCTCTAGTCTTTCTTCTTCTTCTTAAGTCTCCCTCCTAGTCTCTTCCCTAGCCTCCCTTACCTAAGCATCCCCCTTCTCATTGGCTTCTTCGCCTTAAAAAGCGCAAGGTCCCCGTCGCCCTCGTTCGCCCTTTTTTCTGCCTTTTTTCCCTTTTGCCTCCTCCAAGCATCTTCTTTTCCTCTTCTTCTCTTTCTTCTCTTTCGTCCTTCTTCCTCGTCTTCTTCTCCCTCGTCTTCTCTCTGCCTTTCATTCGTCGCTGCGCCCACCCGCGACAACCACCAACCATCTCTCTCTCTCGTCTCTTCTCTCATCTTCTTATTACTCTACTAGTCTTGTCTGCTCTACTCTCTGCTGTTGGCTCTCTACTACCGCTGTCCTTCCAGTAAGTCTCTCGCCTCTCACTGGCCAACCTCGCTGTTCCCGTGACCGTGCTCGACCCAGCAAGCCCGCAGCCTGCAGCCAGCAAGCCAGGGGGCCTCGCGTCGCGTTGTTTACTCTCTCTCTCTCTCTTTACTCTTGACTCTCTTCTCTACTCTCTACTATTGCTATTGCTATTGCTATTACTGCCTGTGTCTATATTACTGCTGCCTTGACGCTGTTACTTTGTACTGTTGACTGTTCTGCGTTGACGCTGTCTGCGCTGTCGGACCCGCTTGGTACGTGCTGCATGCACAAGCTCCCGCTGCCAACGCATCGCCCTCGCCCTCGCCCTCGCCCTCTACAAAAATATAATATACCCGACGGCCTGCTCCCTGGCCTGGCTGCAGCGCCGCCCCCCCTTCTACCCTGGCCTGCCTCACTCTGGCCCTACCTGACCGTCACTTGATACCCAACTTACTAATAACACGACTGTGTAGATGGAGTACGCTCAGTACCAGCAGCCTCAGCACCAGGCGTCGCCCATAGTGCCGCCTCAGCCGCACCCTCACTACCAGGGACAGCCCCAGCAACCACCACCACCACCACCACCCCAGCAGCAGCAGCAGCAACAACAACAACAACCTCAGCAACATCCTCCTCCACAGCAGCAACCCCAATCTCAAGGTCAACCTCCCCAGCCGGGCCAGATGAGTTTCCCCCAGAGCTACGCCCCTTATGGCATCTCTCCGACCCAGGCCGCCGCCATGGCCACCGCTGCTGCCACGGGCCAGTTTTTCCCCTTGCACCAGGACTCGACGCGCCTCCCCATCAAGAACGAGAGACCCAGACAGTCGCCTCAGCAGGCCCACGCACAACCATCGGCCGCTGCTGCTGCTGCCGCCGCCGCTGCTCAGAGACGCATGTCCCAACAGCTCTCCGGCAGTCCTCACTCCATGCCTCGACAGCCACAGCAACCACCACCACCACAACCACAGCAACAACAACAACCGCCACAATCGCAACAACCACAACCTCAATCACAGACACAAGCTCCTCCTCCACCACCACAACAACAACCCCAACCGTCTCCCGAACTAGCTCCTCCTGGTCCCCCCGCAGAAGAATCTCCCCTCTACGTCAACGCAAAACAGTTCCATCGCATCCTCAAGCGACGCGTGGCCCGCCAAAAACTCGAAGAACAGCTCCGTCTCACCTCCAAGGGCCGCAAGCCATACCTGCATGAATCACGACACAACCACGCCATGCGCAGACCAAGAGGTCCAGGAGGCCGCTTCTTGACCGCAGACGAAGTAGCCGCCATGGAAAAAGCACAGGGCGGATCAACTGGTACAAATAACAACTCTGCCTCTACAAACGAGAACAAAGAAGTCACCGGCCAGAAGAGGAAGAGCATAGCCGAGTCTTCGTCTCCGGGCTCCAAGAAGCCCAAAACATCTCCCCTTAGAACAGGTGCCAACGCCAACGTCGCCGCTGCTCCTACTGAGACCAGTGACGCCGAGGACGAAGATGGCTGACCTCTCCATCTACCTCTTGTTGTGATTTGCTTCCTTCCGTTTATATATACATACCATTATTATACCCCCTCTCGTCTCTCGTCTCTCGTCTCTCGTCTATCTCGCTTAGCAGGTCCCTTGCTAGTTCCTCTCATCTCGTTGTTTCGTCTTTTCCTCTTCTTTCAGCATGAGCGCGGCGGATGGATAGGATAGGATAGGATGGACCGGTTTCTTCTTCTTTTCTTCCTTTTTCCCTTGTTTTTTTTGCTGTTATTTCCTTTGTATTTCGTTTGTTCTCTCTTTTGTCTGTCTATTCCGCGTGTATCTGAAAAAATTGAAGCTAAAGAGTGTCTAGGGCGATCCTATATGTATTTTGTTTTCTACCCTTTTCTTCTCTTTTCTTTTCTCTTTCTTACTGTTTGTTAATTAGTTGCGTCTTGTCGATAAGAGTGATGTGATGATGCGAATCAAGCTCGGTATATACATACATATCTCTATCTCTATCTCTAGTATATCTAGTATATCTCTGATATCTCCAGTAATAGCAATGTCTGATAGTAATACTTGATAGTAGTCGTGGTGGTTGAGTTAAAGTGTGATGACTAATGAGGCTGTGCTGACTAACTGTGGCTCGTTCACCTCTACTTCGACCTCATCCATGCATCTACAACATCCGCGGACTGCTTTTATTTACTGCAGGCAATCAACATCAACATCTAATCCACTGCATAGCCGTGCTCAACGCGCTCTCGTCGCCGGAGTAGATGGCAGCCTCCCTCTGCCGTCTCTCCGCTCCCACCACCTTCCACCACCACCACCTCTTCTTCTTCTACCTTCTCCTCTTCTACCGCGCTCCCCCCCTCGCCTGACACTTCCCCCCAGCCCAGTCACCATGGAGGGCGGCGGAGGAAACATCAAGGTCGTCGTGCGCGTCCGCCCGTTCAACTCAAGAGGTATCTCTCTCCTCCCATCTCTATTCCTTGCTATTTCCTTTTAATAGATAACGTCCAGCTAACTCCTGTAGAACGCGACCGGAATGCAAAATGCATAGTCCAAATGAAAGGCGCCCAGACGGTGCTCACCCCTCCCCCCGGCGCCGAAGAAAAGTCTCGAAAGGGCGGAAAATCCTCCAACACAGGAGCCAACGCTGTCCCCGAGGGCCCCCGCGTCTTCGCCTTCGACAAATCATACTGGTCCTTCGACAGAAAGGCCCCCAACTACGCCGGACAAGACGACCTGTTCTCCGATCTCGGTGCGCCGCTCCTCGACAATGCCTTCCAGGGCTACAACAACTGCATCTTCGCATACGGCCAGACGGGCTCCGGCAAGTCGTATTCCATGATGGGATACGGCGAAGAGGCTGGCGTCATCCCCAAGATCTGCAAGGAGATGTTCCAGCGTATATCGACCATGCAGGTTGCGGACGCCAACCTGACGTCTACCGTCGAAGTGTCGTATTTGGAAATCTACAATGAGCGGGTGCGGGATTTGCTTAACCCGGCTAATAAGGGGAATCTCAAGGTGCGCGAGCATCCTTCTACGGGACCTTATGTGGAAGACCTGGCGAAGCTGGTTGTGCAGAGTTTTTCGGAGATAGAGCATTTGATGGATGAGGGGAATAAGGCCAGGACGGTTGCGGCTACGAATATGAATGAGACCTCGAGTAGATCGCATGCGGTGTTTACCCTCACCCTTACGCAGAAGAGGCATGATAAGGAGACCATCATGGATACCGAGAAGGTTTCTAGGATCAGTCTGGTGGATCTCGCGGGTTCAGAGAGAGCTACTTCGACGGGAGCCACGGGTGCAAGGCTCAAGGAGGGAGCGGAGATTAATCGTTCGCTGTCCACGTTGGGACGAGTCATTGCCGCACTGGCTGATCTCTCTTCGGGCAAGAAGAAGGCTGTAGTGCCGTATCGAGATTCGGTGTTGACATGGCTGCTCAAGGATTCGTTGGGAGGTAACTCGATGACGGCCATGATTGCAGCTATTTCCCCCGCGGATATCAACTATGATGAAACCCTGAGCACGCTACGGTACGCCAACTCCGCCAAACGCATCAAGAACCATGCTGTTGTCAACGAGGATCCGAACGCCAGGATGATTCGCGAGCTCAAGGAGGAACTCGCGCAGTTGAGAAGTAAGCTTGGTGGCGGCGCGGCTGGTGTACCTGGAGCTGCGGCCTCAGCTACTTCTTCCACCGGAATACCACAGGAGGAATACCCGCCCGGAACACCTCTGGAGGAACAGATGGTTACCATCATGCAGGCCGATGGTTCAGTCAAGAAAGTCAGCAAAGCAGAGATCGTCGAACAGCTCGACCAAAGTGAGAAGCTGTACAAGGACCTCAACCAGACCTGGGAAGAGAAGCTGCAGAAGACAGAGGAAATTCACAAGGAGCGAGAAGCCGCGCTCGAAGAACTCGGTATCTCCATTGAAAAGGGCTTCGTCGGTCTCAGCACGCCCAAGAAGATGCCCCATCTAGTCAACTTGTCAGACGACCCCTTGTTGGCAGAGTGTTTGGTCTACAATATCAAACCGGGCACAACGACGGTAGGTAACGTTGACGCTACCTCTTCGGCATGCGAGATACGTCTTAACGGATCGAAAATACTGCACAAACACTGCACCTTTGAACATGTCGATAACATCGTCACTGTTATTCCATGTGAGGGCGCAGCGGTGATGGTCAACGGCGTGCGAATAGATAGTCCCCAGCGTCTCAGGAGTGGGTTCAGGATAATTCTTGGAGACTTCCATATTTTCCGGTTCAATCACCCCATGGAAGCCCGTGCCGAGAGGGTAGAGCAGAGCCTCCTCCGTCACTCCGTCACGACAAGCCAGCTTGGTTCGAACTCAAATACACCCGGCCGGTCCGGGCCAGGACACGATCGAACCATAAGCAAGACCGGCTCCGAGATAGACGGTGACTCGAGCCGTTCTGGCTCGCCCATGCCGTCCCAGCGAGGAGGCGGGAGTAACGGACGGGAGGACTGGTTTTATGCTCGACGTGAAGCTGCGAATGCGATATTAGGTACCGACCACAAGATATCCGCTCTTACAGACGACGAGCTAGATGCATTGTTCGATGATGTGCAGAAGGCCCGCGCGGTGCGGAAAGGGTTCTATGAGAATCGCTTCTTGGATATGGAGGAGGACTCGGATTCGTTGAGCTCATACCCTATTCGCGAGAAGTACATGTCCAACGGGACCATTGACAATTTCTCGCTTGACACTGCCTTGACGATGCCCGGGACGCCGAAACAGGGCGAATACGATGAATCCAACGGGTCTCCCTCCAACGCCAACTCCTCCAACTCCAACGGCAATTCCAATGGCGCCAACGAACCGGACACTGAAAAGGGGAGAATGGAAAAGGCCCTGATGGAAGCTCGAGAAGAGTTCCAGCAGCAGCTCCAGCGCCAAAAGGAAGCCTTTGAAACGCAGATCAAGGGCATCGCTCACTTATCCGGCCACATGACGGAGGACGGACCTGGCTTCTCCTTCCTCGAACCACGCGAGATAGAAGTAGCCCGCAACGTCCTCGCACACTGGCGAAGAAGAAACTACGTCCGCATGGTCGAGTCCGTCCTCCAACACGCCTCGCTCCTCAAAGAAGCGCAAGTAATGAGCCATATAATGGACAAACACGTCTTTTTCCAATTCGCCATCGTCGATGTAGGCCAGAACATGGGCTCGTCCTACGATCTCGTACTAAACGGCATATCAGGGGACGACGACATGGCTCTCGACGATGCGAAGAAGCCCTGCATTGCCGTCCGAGTGATTGATTTCAAACACAACGTCATCCTGCTCTGGTCGTTGGACAAACTTGAACGTCGTGTGCAGGCCATGCGGCAGATGCATCAATACATCGATCGACCAGACTATATCCAACATTTCAAACTCGAGAACCCCTTCTCAGAGCAATGTTCACCCACATACTCGCTAGTAGGAGACGTAGACATCCCGCTCACAGCAGTCTTCGAGTCCAGAGTCCAAGATTTCTCCGTCGAAGTACTGTCAATGTACACCCAGAACGTCATCGGCATACTCCGGCTCTCCCTCGAGCCCTCTGCAGCCCAAGCGCCCTCGTCAACACTGAAATTCAACGTCGTGATGCGCGACCTGGTTGGTTTCGCCGAACGTGAAGGCACGGATGTCCACGCCCAGCTGTTCGTGCCTGGAATATCGGAAGAAGGCGGCGCTACTACCACGCAAATCATCAACGGCTTCGATGAGAACCCAATCCAGTTCGAAAGCGTGCATAGCATGAGTCTACCGCTCAATAGCCCGCGAACGTCGACGCTGAAAGTCAGCATTTTCGCCCTCGTGTCGAGCATGCATCTTGACAAATTGCTTAGTTGGGATGAAATGCGCGATGCTCCTGAGGCTCCGCCCCAGAAACGCAAGGCCCCTCGTATAGCGGAGTCAGAGTACTTCCAGGAAGAAAGACATGATGTCTTTGCGGGTGTGCAGATTCTTGAATTAGCGGAGAACGGCGAGTACCTGCCCGTCGACGTCGTGCAGGCTAACAGTCTCGAGGCTGGAACGTATCAGCTTCATCAGGGCTTGCAGCGCCGTATCGTTGTTAATCTGGCTCATAGCTCGACTGAGAGTTTGCCGTGGGACGACGTTACTGGTCTACGAGTCGGTGGTATCAGACTACTTGATCCGTGGGGCAAAGTCCCTGATCTAGACGATGGCAAATCCGCTGATATTCCGCTGAAAATGATCCAAGAGCCCATGGTCAAGGATAATGCGGATGGGTCTTCGAATATCACCATCATAGGACAGTGGGATTCGAGTTCTCATGGCTCACTGCTTCTCGATCGCACGACGGCGGATAAATATAAGGTCCAGATCACGCTGCGGTGGAACTTGATTTCTTCACGTCTACAAGAACCAATTGTCTTCGAGCTAGACCAGTGCCTGCAGATCCTTGGTCGATCTAGCGTTCGGCCCCAGTCGATGTTCAAGCAGTTCTGGAGCTCTACGCGAGTAGTCCATTCGACGTCGCAGATGTTCTCTGTCGCCGTGCGGCCAGTCTCCGCGAAACGCGCAGCGGACCTGTGGCGCATGAATACCCAGAACGACTACATCAAGGGAGAAGAACTGCTTACTACCTGGTCCCCTAGAAAAGTTTCCTTGATAAAAGACTACATAGCTGCGCGGAAGAGACGACATCGTATAGCTGAGATCGAAGCGGCTCGAGCAGCACTGAGTGACGGCAGCTTAACCCCCCTATCCGCAAACGGCCACTCAACCCCCTTACAACGAAATACCCCTGAACACGCCGAGAGACGCGAACAGCTACTACGCAAATACCTCAGTCTCTGGTCCGCCAGCAAAGATCCCACCGACACCATCCTCGTAAAAGGCCACATAGAACCTCCCCTGCAAGGCGCCGCGTTCGCCCCAACCGCAACCGCATCCACATCCACAGACAACGACAGCGTGATATCCAGCGCCAACACCTCCTCTCAGCCATCAACATCTACCTCCACCGACCGATCTTCCTCCAAACCCCGCTTCCTCGCTACAATAACACACATCCCCAAGAACCCCACGGTGCTTAAATCAGGCTACTTGTACACCCCCGACGACACCTACAGTCTTTGGGTGCGCCGCTTCGTCGAACTCAGGTTACCTTATCTACACATCTACTCTGTCCCCGACGGTGATGAAATAAACGTCATCAACCTCCGCAACTCCCACGTCGATCATGATCCGGACTTTGCTAGATTGCTGGTTGGATCCAGTGGGAATGGGCTGTCTGCGCGCGGCCAACCTAATGTCTTTGCGGTATTTGGGGCCCAGAACACGTTCCTTTTTGCATCGAGGACAGAAGCCCAGAAGATCGAGTGGATATTGAAGATCGACGAGGGGTATTTCAGCGGTATCAATAGTAACCACGGTAGCCGCGGGCCTTCAAGACGATAAATCGCTTTTTCCCCCCTGTGTTTTGTTTCCCGACGGCGTCTACCCCTGGTTCAAAATTGGTTCGGTTTGGTTTGCTTTGCTCTTTCGACTTTGGTTCTGGTTCCGCCTTGTTTGCATCGTCTTGCTTGCTTGCTCTGCTCTTATAATGAATATCCTGACGGCTCCAACGATATATATCCCATCCATCCACCCATCCACCCATCTACACCTCCACCCACCGACCTACCTACCCCCTGGGAAAAAAAGGGATACGAATTGCATTTTGGCTTTAGTTGGTTACTTATACTTCATTTCAACCCCCCTGGATTTCGAAGACCCTTATGAGGTCATCATCCCCTTGTATACACTGCGCAGACCCCCTTCACTGGTTCATCTTGCTTCCCTTGCACTCACTTCTAATTTCCGAGATTTCCACACATATAGACTAAACCGCCTTAGACACCCCCCTGTTCTTCCCTGATTCCTTCTGACTTTTCTATATCAGACATTTTGGGCTCCAAGCTTCGATACCCCTGCGATTCTTTCTCTTCATTTATATACTAATCTGTATACAACTATATGCAACACGATACGTTGAAGACTTACCTTTCATTCTATCCCATAACTATGTAAAGTAAAGCCCTTTTCAAGTCCTATATCTCTATCAGATTACCAGTATATCATTTACCACTTAAGTAGCCCAAGTGTTCAAAAGGGTTTAATTGACTGCTATCAGACAAACAGGCATCTACTGCACCCCATTATACGCATCCTCCAACTTCTTCACGTCCATCTTAACACACTTCATCATCGCCTGCTGAACCCGCTTCGCCTTCCCCCGATCCTCATCCGCAGACAACACCATCAGCGCCCGCGGAACAATCTGCCAGGACACGCCAAACTTATCCGTCAGCCATCCGCACTGCACCGGCTTCCCTCCATCCTTCACCAGCGCGTCCCAGAAATAATCCACCTCCGCCTGGTCCTCGCAGCTCACAAACATGGAGATGGCGGGGGTATGCTTATAGTGCGGTCCGCCATTGAGAGCCGAGTACTCCTGGCCACCCAGCTTGAAAGAGACAAGTACCGCCGACTCGTTGGTGATAGCCGCTTCGTTGACGATGTATGAGTCCCCCTTGGTCTTGGAGTGAGGGTTGTTGGAGAAGATGGAGGTATACAGTCTTGCGGCCTCGAGGCCTTCCTTGTCGAACCAGAGACACGGATGGATCTTTTGAGTAGGGAAGCTGGTCATTTTGGTGTCGTTGGTTCACTCTATAACTGACTTGACTTGTGGATATTTGAGGGCGTTTCTTGGAAATATATCGTGATGATTCTGGTGGTATCGTGAGGAAAAGGGAGCTGGGTTGGATTTTATAGATGAAAGCCCCTCGTGTTTAATATACGCCACACACGTTAGTCCCCAGGCAGCAAGGCCTAAGAAAGCATGGATATCGTATTCCAGGCATGAAGCGGCTGTTTATTGGCGAGACTCGAGCTGGCATTCTTAGTTCAAACCATCCCGCTCAATTAATATGCTTAACTAGTTGAATGCTTGATGTGCCGTATACCAGGCAGCAGTGGCCATTTACTGGTTGCTGGAACGGCTTCGTTAGAGCGTAACAAGGTACCTCCCTGGAGGATCAGGATGCTCTGTCTAAGTACAACTAACGAACCCCCTGTGCAGCTGGCGGGGTACCTAGTTAATGAGTTGGGAGGTGACCAAATTGTTGGTTCAGGAAGATGGATTGAAAACGTCCATATAGGAGAGCCAGTCCACTCGCTGACCAAAGTAGCAGCACCATGGCTCTCTCTAAGCCCAAGACCCTCAACTATGTCACCAGAAATAGGAGCAAGTTGGCGGAGGCTCAGGCAATTTTGGGAGATGCAATCGAGCTTACAAGTCAAGCCATTGATATCCCAGAAATTCAGGGCTCACTGGAAGAAATTGCACGAGACAAATGCAAGAAAGCAGCTGATGCGGTATAAGCACATTCATATTGCTCTATGTAACAGTTTTTGGTGTCCTCAGTAATAATATAGTTATTAGGTTGGCGGCCCTGTCCTGGTCGAGGATAGTGGACTTGAATTTAATGCCCTAGGTGGTTTACCAGGACCTTATATGTAAGTCTATTTGCTACATCCTCTACCCATATATCGGCGGGTGTTGTATGAATATAGAATATCTACTTACCTTGTATTACCCTATACCAGAAGACATTTCTTCTCTAGCCTGGGAAACGACGGGCTATACAATATATTAGCAGCGTACCCCGATAAGTCTGCTAGAACCGCCTGCATATATGCTTACTCTGCCGGACCAGGCTCTGAACCACTTCTCTTCCATGGTTATACAGATGGGGTGATTGTACCTAAGAGAGGGAGCGGTGGTTTTGGTATGTGTTGCCATAGCCATATCTATGAAGGAGAAATATGAAGCTAAGAAACATTGCGATACTAGCATTTGACCCGATCTTCGAATATCAAGGGCGTACTTATGCTGAGATGAGTTTTGAAGAGAAGGTAAGCTTATGCATTTTATGGTCATAAATAGTTACTCTTGTTCTAATTCTATCAGAATAAGGTATCTGAGAGATTCAAGGCATTGCAGAAACTCAAGGCATGGCTTCGTGGAGATGAGTATCAGTCAGAGACTCAGGATAGCTAGTTCGAGTTAATAGTTCTGTGTTCGACCGAAGAACTAGCTACCGTGGGGGCCAGCTTATGTTGTCATCTTTTTCTTTAAGATGCTGTAGTTTCAGAAGTCAAATAGGCAAATATCACAAAGTTCATAATGCACATGCTAATCAGCTATCCAAAGACGGCCACAGCCCACAAAGAAACAAACATTATATCAAACGTTAACACAGATGAAGAACCGAAGAATTTAACGGAACCGGGTATATATGAATAGGGTTAAAAGGGCTCAACAAGAGAATTAGGGTAAAAGAGAACAAATATATCACCCCAGTCCAACAAAGCTGAGGAGGTCACCTGTCCAGCCTTTGACTTTGTCAATTATCCTGTCAATAAATGAAGAAGGCCGTCCCTGACTTTGCTGAGTTGTCTGAAGAGGAGGGGGAGGAGGAATGCCAGCATTTCCTGTGGCTGCAGTAGGATGTGGAAGAGGAGATCTAGTGGAAACTGGAGTTTTAGATGAGGTTGATTTAGGGGGATCTTGGTCATCTAGATTTTCGATGGGAGAACTTTTCCCATCAGAGTGTAACCCGACAGGTTTTAATGGAAGGCGCAATGTGCCGTTATTAGGGTGAGGTTGGACTCGCAGTGAGTCGCATATTATGTTATATACTTCGATATTTTCTAGATTACCATTAGCAAGCAGATCTTGAAGAGTATATGAATGTAATGACTTACGGAATTCTTGGACTCTACTGTTTGCTTTGTGCGGAAAACTAGGGCCCCGAGCTACAAATATAGCTCTCATAAGCGGATGTTCGTGATCGTACCCATGAATCCCCATCGGATGGTAGGCTTTCCCCTCCTTTTGAGCCAGCTTTACATCAAAATCTGGCCGTTCGACAATCGCCCAACCAGTCTTAGGGATTATCCATAATGGTGCGATTCTATCACTCTTCGAGAAGTGGTAACGTTCCGGCATAGTCTCACGGGTATAAATTTCGAGGTAGTCATCGAATCCCATGAAGGCAGTGTTATTTTTTGCCTGTTCAAATAATAATTGGATATCTTCTTTTCGTTTCGGTACAAGCCCTCGAAGGGGCCAGCCGTCAATTCGTTCGACTAAATTAAGGTCCACTAGGTCTTCGAGCTGGACCAGGCGGTCCACTGAGGTGGTTGCCATCCCATGATCGGATACAACCACAATATTAACAACGTCAGTCAAATTTCTTGTCTCCAGGCCTTGAAGAATAGAAGCCAGCATTTTATCAGCGTTGGCAATCGTTGTTCTAATCTCAGTACTGTTGGGGCCAAAGGTGTGCCCTGCAGCATCCACATTCGGTACATAAGCCGCAATGAGCTGAGGTCTCCGCTGCGTAATGGCAGGCGGAATATCCGCATCCTTCTCTCCTGGGAGGTCTAATAATTCGAGAATTCGGTCAACTTTTCGGGGCAGGGCTTCACTTCCATTGTATTTATCCAGAAATGTAGGCTCGATCCCCATTATGTGCGCTTCAGACCCAGGCCACATATGAATGGCAGTCTTCACCCCTTGTTTCTCGGCAGTTGCCCAGATGGGTTCAGCTGTCCACCACTTTGGCTGCATACTCTTCTCAGGCTTTGTATAGTAGAAATCATCTTTTAACTCGGGGTCCCAAAATGTGTTTCCCACGATTCCATGGCTCTCAGGATAGAGGCCAGTTACCAGTGTGAAATGGTTGGGGAATGTGACAGATGGGAAACTTGGAAGCATATACTTGGGCGATATTCCGTTGGCAATAAAGGAGTTGAGAGTTGGCGTGAGGCCGCGGGTAAGAAAATCGGCCCTGAATCCATCAAGAGAAATAAGAATAGTGGTGGGTAGGAATAGCGAGGTGCCGTTGGATATAGTATTGGGAGGTTGATGGTGGGATGTCCGATAGCCGCTCGACGCTTTGTAAGCCCCCAGGTATAAAAGTGAGAACAGGATTAGTATAGCGGAAGTGATTAGCGAAACCACCCGGCATGATGAGTCCTGAACCAGAGAAAGAAGTGTAGTTAGTACAGAAATTTGTTACTATGTCGATGAACCGAGTTGCTCACACTGCCACAGTAGCCTCTACTTCCGATATCCCGAGGGTCCAAATCGCTAAATATGGAACTTATGGTTGATACGGATCGTGAATCGTCATCAGAGTCAATAGATTTGCACACACCCTCCTCCATTTCGTACATTAATTCATCATCTTCTCCCAAAGTCATATCATCATTGTTGCTCTGCGCAGAGCTCCTTCGTCTCCTTCGATCACTCGTCATCGCGGCTAATTCTCTTCTCCGCCGCCTGCTCCGGTCCCGTTTCCCAATCTTCACACTAAAGCTCCCATTGTCATGGGGATTGGCCCCAAATATCCTTCGTAGGCCATCTGTTGGACTCGACTTCGCTCTGATCAACAGCCGCTCCCGCTCCTCTTCCTCCTCTAGAACGGTGCGGTCGTGTTGTACCAGGTCGAGGGTACTTCGGGAAGCTTCCATAAGCTGGTCATCTTCAGAGTCCGATTCCTGATCGGACAGTGCGCGTATGGTAGTAGCATCTTCGTCATATCCGCCTGGAGAGAGGAGATATGGAGAAGATGAAGGGCGGCGCTGGCTGGTTGGCCGGTCTGCTGGCATTGGCGCGCGGTTTGATGAGATTAACTGGAGCTTAAGAAACTAGAGATGCTAGAGACGCGAAAGATCATACTCCGCCACCGTGGCCATTGGGGGTTTGGGGAGTCGTGGGTGGTGTATCAAGCTCTTAAAAGAACTTTTCGCACACTTGTGAATGTTTGCATTGAGTGTTTATATTCCCTTATCTGGATAAGGAGGTCGAGGATGGTCTAGGCGTTGGACGGCACGTGACATCGCTTTGGACCCGAGTGGACCAGGCCCGTCATTACAAGAGTCTGTGCTGTTACGTAAGCTATTTTAAAGTTTGTGTTGGATCTCCACTTCACTTGAGGAAGCCTTTTGATTTGCGAAAAGATTTGTCCTCCAGCCTCGTCAGGCGCTAAACAAACTTTTCTTTCAACCAAAATGGGTTCTAACCGCGACAATGGGTCACGTGAAACACAGGACAAAGGAGTGCTTTGTTTGGTTATGACGCAATTGACTATTTGTATGCTCCTTTAAGAAATATAAATATGGCCATTTCTCACCTCTCACTACTTTTTTCCTTCTCTCTTCCTCCGGGAAGCAGCCACTTCAGGAATCTGTCGTTTAGCAACTTGAGGGTCTATTTTAGCTTGCCAGGTTTATCAGCTTTTACTTGTGCCTCTGAGTAGTAGTTGAGCAAGTAAGTTGCTTTTTGCGCTGTCTCTATGAGTGCTATGCTTACCGTTACTAGTCAGTCAAGATGGATTCAGCAGAGCGAGCCGCACGACATAAGGAGCTCATCAAATCCGCGCGTCAAGCCTACAGGCGTGCTAGGCAGCAATCAAGTGAAGAGATATACGATACGCCTCAGTATTGGAGAACAACGCAGACAGTTCTAGATACAGAGGATGCTGTCAAGGATTTGGTATGGCAACGTAGAAGTGAAACGCTTTCTTCCGAAGATCATACATTTGAACAAGCAAAGCGGGAGTACTTGAAACAGAAAAAGGAAAGAGAGGAGAGACGACGATCTGCTATGAGGAGAGAAGAACGATATCAAAAGCGAGAAAAAGTTCTAAACTTTCCAAAGACCAACAACAGAGCTACGCTACGAGCAGCATATGTTGACCTCTTTCTCAGTATCCGAGGAAAAACCTCCCGAGACAAGCAGAACGACTTCATCGCATCAATCAAGGCGGCTTACGGGTCCAAGCAGCTAGGGAACCAGACAACTTACTGCAATGTCTTGACGGGAGGCTGGCATGTGAGACAATATTTTGTTGCAGCACACATATTCCCACTGTCTTACGGCCAACAAGCAATGGACAACATCTTTGGGAAGGATGTCCATGGAGAGATCAATACTGCAAGAAACGGTCTTTTTCTTCCATCCGAATTTGAACAAGCTTTTGATGCATACCAAGTTGTGATTGTACCATATGGCCCTGTTACGAGTGAGCCACGAGAGTGGCAAGTTATTCTTCTTGATCACTCGGGCCTGAAAGACGTTCCCGTCTGTGGAATGACATTTGCACAACTACACCAGAAAAAATTGATCTTCGCCACTGATGCCAGGCCTCGAGCTCGTTATTTCTACTTCCATTTCATACTTGCCATGATATCTCATTACCGTGCCCATAAGTCTGTCGGCGTGGTCAAAAGTGAACTTCCGGATTCGATGATACCATCTTTGACCCGAGCGTGGGGCAGCGAGGGTAGTTACTTAGCCGACAATGTGATTCATGGGTTCATAGAGAAGGTTGGCCACGAAATTCCTGCAGAGCTTCAAAAAAATATGCAGAGTCAGGGGTTTCGTGGATCGTTCGACACAGAGTCGGAAATTGATGAGATTCGCGAGGCTACTAAAGGAATAGATTTGCGAAGTGATGCGGAAGAAAGTGATAGCGATGACGACGACGATGATTTTTATGATGCTGAAGATTGGGAGGATAAAGAAACCATAGATGATGTGGACGAAGAGTAGGTGGATTAGGATTTTAATGAGTGTGATAGCTGCAGAGTGTGGCATGGATAATGACAAAGGCAGGCGTTCTCTGACTATGTGAGATATTTTAGATTCAACGGCTATCAACTTTTATTACCTAACTGAGTACTCTGAGTTCCAAGGGCACTCGTTTCTCTATTTCACTTCTTTTTCCCAATAGATTTACAAACGAACAGCTTTATTTGACACCACTTTATGTCCAAATTGGATTTGTCATGGCTAGCATAGAGCCAGTCGGATCTTGGACTTCCACGCGGATGAATGAGTGCTTTGAATCAACTCTGGCATGAAGAACATGATCGGCCTGGGAGATAGTCTGGCGTCTAAGAACGCCTTTATCAGATATAAAAAGTGCCACGGCATTCGCAGGGAGTCCCTTCACCTCCAGAACTGCAGATATCGGACCATGGATCTTATTTTCCTTCCCACTGTTTACTTTATCACCGATATGGATTGTCTCGCCCTGGTGGCTAAGGGTGAATTGGATATCAATACCTGGGTCACGAACGATATATGCTCGGTTATGGCGAAGACTATCCACGATCTGTGCCGTTGACAGGCTCTCTGAACGAACTACGGTAGTAGGCGTGCCGACTGCAGACGGGGAGCTATGATAGTCACTGCCGCCGATAGCGAATACCCTTGACCCCTGAACAAGCATACTGTGCCATTTATCCACGGCCTTCCTATCGAAATCGTTCCAAATTCCATTCCAGACCTCCAGTCCATCCATGATATCGAAACTAAACGACCAATCGCACGCAAGACAGTCGTTAGCAAATGGATGATTAGCGACCGCAAGGCCTCCCTGGCGCTGGACCTGTCGAACCGCTTGAGATATAGCAGTGCTGTCGTCCCCCTTATAACGAAATTCAACCCATTCGTTCCAGTTGAGGCCCAGTGCATTCCAGTGCCCGCCACGGGTGGTCACCTCGATGCCTCTTCCGACAAGCAAAGAAGGTGGAGCAACGGCACCCCAAATCAAGCCTGAGGATTGCGTGTTGTGGTCGGTACTGAAGAAGAACGAGAGGTTGGCTTGTTGAGCCAGCTCCGCAACTCTTTGGGGAGTCTGTTTGCCATCTGAGTATATGGTGTGAATGTGGAAGTCTCCTCGGTACCATTGTAAACCAGGCTGTCCATGCCCGTTTTTTAGCTGGTCGATATTGCTCCCAGACTCGTTCATATACAGACTGCTATCTATACGGCTTGGGGCAAAGGCAGGCTGAAAGTAGGACTTTACGGGCTCAAAACCCAGCTTGATTTTCAATTCGTAGTCAATACCCTGAGGAACTGAGTTGTAAGGGCCAAGAGCTACGGACCAGACACCAGGTTGGATCGCACCCGCAATGTATCCAGGGGACGCATATTCAGGGGTAATAGTAAAGTTATCCCTTGCACCGCCGGACCATCCTCGGAATCCAGTAGTGAAGTTCCCCTCCAGAGCAAGATGGTGGCCTCGTTGGTCCCAGCATCCAAGGTCCAGGGCGTTTCCTTTTCCTTTCAATGAGTACTTTTGCAGCACAGATATTGAAGTAGTTCCTTCGGGAACATCAAAGTCCACAAAGACAAAGTCTAGAACTTTTTCTGCGGGTATATGGCCGGTCAAATTCAAATGGATGGGTTGTTGGCCGCGAATCGATAGGAGATTGGTATCTACAGAGGCAGTTGACACAGCTGCACATATGAGCACTGCAAAGGATATAAGGACCCAGGTCACCATTTTCACTCACAGGAATCGTGTACGATTGTATAAGGAGATGGCGCATAAAAATATTGTAGGTGGATCTAGTCGCTTGGAGGACATTTATATAGATCGGGCTCGTATACAAAGGATCTCCACATTCCAACACCTCGTATAGTTATGCTTATCCACCAACCCGGTTTCTCTAAAGTAGCACGCCTGTACCAGGTATCGGAGTCTGTCCCAGCAAGGGGAGAAATTGAGTACTACTACGAAGTCGTTATACGGTAGCATATCCAAACGTGCAATAGCTAGTGATAACAAAATGAGCAATATAATTATTTCGCACTGGTGGAAAGAAATAGATATATTAAGTGTCAATGTTATATCAATATTTATATGTCTATATAAAAATTCCATAGTCACCATGTGCATCTGGCACAAATTAAGAGGCTGCAAAGCTCGCCGTGAACTCACTAGCCAATCTATCATATACGTTCTACCATTGATTCGTCTCTAGGCTCGCAATACCTTTAGCCTACAAGCCTCACAATTCGACTTTGGTAACCGGGAGACAATAGCCGAGTAGAAGGGGACGAATCGTCGATAGTAGCCGAATAAGCCAATGGCCGTCTCGAGCACCTGTAGTGTCGTTGGGAACTGCAGTTGGCGAATGGCAGCTACCTTCTGATTCTGGGTCGCGACACCCAGTCGACTGACGTGGTGCCCAAGTAGCTCGACAGACTTATATGCGAAGTGGCATTTTGTTCAGAGAGTGTTATGCCTGCTGCCTGTAGTGTTGACAGAACGGGGTCTAGATGGTGGAGGTGTACGTCAGGGGGCCGGAGTATACTATGGTGTCGTCAATGTGTAACTACTAGCACAAATGACTATAGAAACTCAGTGTCAAAGTCTGCCGCTACACCAAAAGGAGTGAGCCCACACTAATGGTAGGCAGAGCTGAAGTTTGACACTCAGTAAGTAGACGTTCCATTCTGTGCTGGAAGAACGCCGGCGATGTTGTCACACCTATAACTGCGACTGTGAAACATTCGTGACCACGATGCGGCGTGGAAAATGCTAGCTTCCATGTGTCTTCTCTGGTGAACAGGTTGCTGAAAAAAATTCCTTCGTAATATCCATCGAGGAAAAGATAACGGAGCCGCCGAGACCATCCAAGATGTCGTCCTGTCGCGGTAACGGATATGCGTTAGGAATAACCTTAGCGTTAAGTTATTCCATGGTCAAGTATTCTCTGTTCCGGTGGAATAAGAAGTTCGTTTCGGACCATCAGCCGGACAAAGGCAATAAGAGCTGCTCATCGTGCTGGCAACCATTGGAACTTGCAGGTAGAGGAGCCGTAGTGGACGGATGAGAATGTAATTCCGTCGTGTAAATTGATAATGCCCTTATCTTCCTCCTACAGAATCAATCCCAATGCTATCACCCTCGTCAATGTTATGGGGGATATCAAGATTGTAAATATTCTTAGAGCCCACTGGAGATCCAAGAGATCCCAGCTTGGCAATTTGGTGTATTTGCACGGGAAGAAGCTACAAAATCCTCCATCAGTTGATTGGTATCATGTAAATTGAAAATATGGAGGTCGTCCCATGGCAGGGATACCTGGGATCAATCCCAGTCTCACACTCCCTTCTGCAAGTCCTTCTGCAAGTCGGTGAGCGGGACATCGCCGTGGATCACCAGACAGTCACAGACGTTCGTGGTGGTCTCTTCGACCTGGTTTCTTCTTCGATCTCATCTGCACCCTTATAGTTATTCATCTGGAATAGCTGGTTTGGAATCTTGGAGTGTCGACCTGGAATTGTTGTATGATTTTATCAAACCGCTGGGCCAAAAAGGGGAGACCCCTAGTCGTTATATCATTGACAGATTTTTTGGCTGTGCCATGCTAACGCAACGATCATGCATCGTCTTTGCTTGCGAGATCACGGCCAGATCATTACGTTTCTCAACCTCCCCGTCCAAATTAACAATTTGCATGGTCTTCGGATTAATAGCCCACTTACCAAGGTCAACCTCTCTGTTGTCTTTACCTTCGAAAAAGATTCCTCAGTCGAGTTCTGCAATCATGCCGGACATGGCCTTCCTGGGTGATGCAGAATATGTATGTCGAATTCGCTGAGATATTGAGCCCAGCGGGCCTGCCGACGGGCTAGGATCTTGGTTTCAAGTAAGGGCTTGAGGTTGTTATGATCTATAAAGAGTAGAGTAGGTTTCGCAGCCCCATGTATGAAGTAACGCCAGTGCTTAACGGCGTCGATAATGGTGAGTAGCTCGTGGTCGTGGGTTCCATAGTTCCTCTCTATAGTAGTCATTTTGCGGCTGTAGAAGGCGACGGAATAGACTCTGATGATGCGAGTTTGTCCCAAGCGAGCATAGCGACCAATCGCCTGCTTAGTGATTCCATCTGACATAGCTGTATCAAACAGATGTGTATTTCTGCCTTTGATTTGTAATTCACATCCGCAGAATTCACGAAATAAGAGCAAATGGGAATCATGAAGCAATGCTGTTCATCATGCTACGGTCCGCAATGCAATCAATGCACAAATGTAGTTGTCGTAGGTGCTTTATCAAAATGACTGAGCCAAACGAGTGAGCCCGCACTAGTGATCAGCAAGCCGAAGCTATACTCCGAATGAGGCAGCGACGTCATGGGGGTTCAATCATTTACCAAATAGAACTCCTTCCAATCTGACTGGTGGATGGGTTGTAAAACCAATTAGTGCTTTTGAGTGCCATCGGGGTCACCAGTAACTTCGGGGCACCAAGGACGAACACTCGTAAAGCCATCGGGGAACATCGTTCCAATGACAAAAAGCAGCCAAACTAGCAAAAACAGGCGTTTTAAAGAATTTGCTTGTAGATGGGCCCCGGACGTAGTATCCAAGTCGTGATATGGATTTCATAGGCCTCTGTTGAGTTAAGCAGCAAAATGGGAGTAACCGCTGCTTTGCTCGGATAACCCAACTGGCAACTCTGGGAAACGAGGTGCCGACTAAGGTATTGATGTTTGTATCCTTAACCCAGTTGTTCCAGTAACTAGTCAGTTACTTTGTCCACCAGCATGTTGAATTGTCGTCGCAGGGAACCTTTCAAAATAGAATTGGGAGTTTTCTGGTCAATCTTTGCAGTATTGGCCGGTCTTGCTTCCAGCCATCCTTTGGCATCAAGAGAAGCCTCCAAAATGAGGCCTCAACTGACGTAAATGAAGCATCCGGTTGTTTGACGACAAACTCCAGCAGGGTATATAGAGGGAGTAGTGATGGAGCAGCAGGTCATAGAGTCTTTCAACCGTGTGCAAATTTATTGGTACTCATGACGGTTAGAGCCTGAAGTGAACTTAAGCATGCTAGCGGGATCTAGCATGCCGGTTCGCTTCTTACTCATGGTAATCCGGATTTTAGGGGGTTCCAGGAAGAGAGCAAACTCAAAGTCTGTGCAGTCATGTAGTAGCGGTCCTCTTCGTGACGAAATTTGTAGAATGGCGAAAATCTTGTTTGACCAGCTTTGTAAATGTCCGACTTGAACCTGTTTAACTACCGAGCCACGGGACTTTTTAATTGATCCTGTCGAAGTGAAACAAATGGCGTAATAACAATAGTCACTCGCTGGGAAACGAACAACGAAACCCCTTTTGGTGGACGAACGACGAGGTCTTGACAAAAGCAGTGATCACCTGCACGGATGATGGCCTTATCCAAAGCCATACTTCTCTTTAATGCTCTCTCTAGCAGTCGATCCTCGCTGGTCTGGCGTGAAGGTGGCGTAAGATCGAGATGTCCATGAGCATGGAACCGCCATGAGTAACTGCATTTCATTAGTCTAGAATATTTTATATCCCCTTTAATCACAATGCTTGCTATCGAAATCGTTGACCCAGCCTGGCCCTGCAGAATCAAGTTGAAACATCTTGAGACAAGTATAGCTGGGGAGTTTCCATACGCTACTGGCAAGTGTTCCCTCTGGAAGTCTGATCAATAGCTTTGAACAAGCATATCAAACCGCTAGGCCAAAAAGGGGAGGGAGACCCCCTAGTTAATAGGCTGCAGTGAGAGTCGTTATATCATTGACAAAGCACGCTGGACTAGTAGGCACTTGACCATGGCATATTTGGAGATTTTTGCCGTTTACTAAGGACAGTGTCCTCTTTTCAGGCATCACGGCATTGCTTTGAATAGATGTTAGCCCCCGTAAGGATTGGCAAGTTAGTTATTAAGTGCATTAACACTCACTAGATGATTGAATAAGGGGCCTCCGAATCTGGTCAATGAATCTGATAGTTGAGTCTGATAGCCCAGTCGCCGCCGCTATGGGTTTAATTATCACCCCCGTCGAGGCCCAAGTGGGCCGGGAAGAACAAGAAGAGGTGTATGCACGAATCGGCGTCCCAGGCCTCAACCTAGGCTGGAGGGAAGTGGAATCAGCTTGTCGCAAGTGGTTAAAATACCCGGTTTGTCGTCCATGGTTTGCGCGGGCTGCGCTGAAATCCTTGATACCACGACGGCTACGATAGAAAGGAGCCAAGGCAGAGTGCCAAAAAACACTCCCGTTGTGGTAACACACATCCGTGGGCTTAACTAGTTATTCCTTTCTGGACCCGGGGCTGGAATTGGGCCAGTGACTATTGACATGACGGCCTCTCCATCGTAAGGCATGCTCCTTTAGTGCCCTGTGGTGCCCTGTGGTAGCCTAGTTGGTTGTATCTATCCTAGGCCTGGAATATTGAACGCTAGGATATAGCGGTCCTCCGGATGAACAGTTGTAGAGAAGTAAGTGTGTTTGATGTCAGGTCGTGGAGTTCGAGGAGCGGAAAGTTGGGCGAATTTATAGCTGGCGCATCCCCCCTGACGTCACTGGGATCCATTCACTAGACAGGCATTGAAGCCCCTGTTTCACTTATCCGGGGTGAACATTTTGATTAACTACTCCAAACAGTCACCCAAGAAGGCCTGGGAGAGTCAAGCTAAACGGTGAAGTGATTATTCACAGCTGTCATTAACTTACGCTTCTCTGGCCAAGTTATCGAGTTACCCCTGAAGACTACGATAGCTAATTATAGAATCCAACGGACCACGCCGAGGGCACATCTTCAAACATCAAAGTCATTTTCATTATTATCCTCTACTCCGTACATTATCAGTCAACAAGCTAAAACACATAAAACATAGTAAACCCAAACTCCCGTGTATGCCACCTATGTGTACAGACAGGATAAAAATCCAGGCTCCGGCTCCGTGAGGTTCATGTCCATGAAACATGCAATGTCCAAAATGCCAATGCAATGGGGAGGGGAAGAATAGGACAAAAGAAAGACATAGGAAAGCGTCGGGGTCTGCGTATGTACAGTTAGTGCAAAAGGTGAGCAGAAAGACAATATCAGAAACGATTAACGCAGAATAGTAATAGAATCTTAGGGTATTCGAACAAACAATGTTAAAACGTCAAAACATAATCATTTACGGTCTAGGCTTTCAGCCAGTTTCTCCATTCGCAGTGGCACCCGCCTGATCCGCCGTCTATTCCAGGGACATCCGCTCGTTTGCTGTTCTTCGATGAAGATGAGATGTTGAATATTCCCGGTGCGGGATTAACGAGCACGCCGCCAACGTCACGATGTTCAAGCTGGAGTTTCTTCTTTGTCATGATCGGCTTCCCACCCACATCTAGGCCATAGCAGTACACGAATTTCTTCTTCGGGTCACCGCCATGTCTATCCAGCGTGATTGTGATCGGGTATGGCAAGGAACCGGGCCGTCTAAAATCTTCTGCATAGGATGGTGGTTTTGGACCGGGATCACCAGATGGTGACATGAGTTCCAGTCCTGCTTTAGATGCTTGAGTCCATATCTGGACGAGGAATCTTGTTTGTGCCCATGTGCACTGTACACTTGCAGCAGATTTCGTTGAGCCACCGTCGAGATCGCTAGGGATGTTCCCAGTTTCCTTGCCATCGCCTATGGGGCGTGAGGATTTGAGGAAAATAGATCGATCGTAGTACGTGTAAAACCCATAATGTTCTGTTGGTAAGCCTCGATCGTATAGACGGAGAGGCTGGGATGAAGGGAATGGGTATAGAGTTGCTGGTGCAGCTGTGCCATCTGTATCAAGAGCTGGCGGAGGGATGATTTTGGACAGGTCAGGGAAACCCTCTGGTTCACTACGGCGGAATCGAGCGCTATTTCCTGTTCCAGGAACACCCTTTGGCGGAGCAGTGTCTAAAACGGTTACGAAGAAGGGCGTTTCCTCTCCCTCGAATGGAGCGGCGGTTTTGTCAGTGGTATTTCCGAGAAATGATTGCTCTTCAACACTAGGTGGTGCTGGAGATGGAGTAAATTCGTCTCTTCGTTCAAGGGGGTATTGTCTCCTCGCCCAGTTTCCAAGGACGAAAAGGTTGGAAAGGGTAGGTACCTCTCTCTTCCCTTTATCTGCTATGGTGGTGCTATGCTGATAGGTCCCGTTCTTGAATTTGATTTCAATCTTGAACCGAGGCTGGTCCGCATCAAACGGCTTATTTGCGTCCTGCATCTCCTTTGGCAAAGAGCAGCTCCACATACTTGTTGGTGCAATACAGCCCGAGTTGATATTGGCAGCACTCGGGCCAGCAACGGTAGATATTCCAGTTGGAATAGGCGGGTAACCAGTAAGATTCAACCACCGATCGTCTTCCATCTTCTGTCCCGGTTCTTGTCCAGGCGTTGGCTGCGGTCCAGAGCCAGGGGGTCTTGGAGGCTGGCTCTGGCCCGGACCTTTCCTCGTCAGCAACACGCCTAACAAGATACCTAAACCGATAAGAAATAGCAATATCAAGATGATGATAATCCAGCAGCATTTCCGTCTTTTTCTTCTACCTTCACAGTCTCGATTCCCAGCACACCCCTGCTTGCATCGACACTTTTGGCCACGCCAGAAGCTGCTGTCCTGACCAACAACCTCCTTACGAGTCACCTTTTTCTGTTGTATCACTGTTTTGGACTTTACATCCTTTTTGGTGATGCCTATCTTGGGAGTCTGGCGGATGATTGGTGTCTGCATTATGACTGGGGATACCTTTGGGTGGCGAGGGAAATCGTTGGTTGCAGGTAGGAGATACGTCCTATCCGGCCGACGTGGTAAAGGAACATCATTCATTTGGATACCGCCGGAGTTCAACGTGGCTTGAGCTTCTGGAGAGAGAGGGCCCGGTGATTCCAGTGGTGATTGTCTGTCTGGTGGTAGAATGGCATGGTACTTTGGAACCGTCTTACGTTTGATAGTTCCTATACCCGCAATCTTATTTTTTGGTCTCTCCGGTGTTGGCTCGGGAGAACATGAAGAATCAGATCCAGAGCTAGATACGCTAGTTCGTTGAGCTGCTGCTGGCGGTGCTATGGGAGCTGGCGGGCCACGAGTTCCTACCATCGTAGGCATGGTGTGGTGAAAAATCGGGGTGGCAGTTGCATGGCGGACGTTGGGAGAAATATCGGGTTCATCCTCTTCGATCATGGTAGATGCAGAGTCAGAGCGTCTTCTACCGTCTTCACCTCGAATAGAATCGACAAACTGTTGAAAGAACGGGTTATTCGTGTTTTGATCTTTGTGGGAATTAGTCCTGCAAATGTTTGGGTTGGAGTCCTTGTTCGTAGCACCCCGGCTGTAACTGGCAAAGGACTGATTATTGGCGATATTTCTTGAACTATGGTTAGCACCTGTGCTGACACTCGCATGGTGACTGGATGGATCCGACATCATGAACGGAATTGACTGCGACGTGACGGCGGAGCAAAGCGATGTCCGATGCTCCTCATTTTCACGGTGTTTAGGTGAAGTAGTGACATTCCCCTTGTTTTTCACAGTGGTGTTGAGGGTAAGATTTCCAGTATCAACCTTCATCTGGCTTTTCTCCTGTTGGAAGTACCAGTGGTCCATGCCCGGCCATTCAGTGACGTTGCTTAGTATACGTTTCTCCTTGGAAGTACCTGCACTGTCGGGGGTGATTGGAGAAAAGACAGAAACCAACCGTTCTCGCCAGCCTGAAGCAGGGGATTTAACGGAGGGAGACCCTTTTTCCGTGGCTGTTTCTGGAGTGATGGGTGAAAAGACGGAAACTTGCTTGTCCCGCCATTCCTTGTTTGTGAGGGTTGGCTCATCGTGCCTGTTTGGTATAGCAAGCTGCAGGCGTGTGTTGTTTGGTAACTCTGGCACAGGAGGAGGTCCTTCGTCGTCACCCTGAGATCCGTTACGGTGAAGGGTGTTGATAGTAGTCATTGTACTAGAGCGAGATAGCAAGGGAGATAGAAGGTAGTTCCACCAACCTTCAGATCGTCGACGTGGAGAGATGGTCTCCAAACTGAACCGGCTAGTAGATGCAACAAGTCCGCTTTCGTTACGGCTGATTTCTTTATTGGAAAACGATCGTGGCCGATTTATTTGTCTTGACGGGGAATCTTCCTCCTCGAACAAAGTCCCGGATGAAAGCACCCGTCTTCGCCGTTCTGAAATCGCCTCCATAGTTCCAAACGGATCATCTATCCCCTGTCCACCATAGGCTCCTGGCGGTGGAAGAGCGGGCACTGGAGGGATATCTTCCACCTTGTTAACACCCCTTGCCAGGGGAGTGGCTGTTGAGTAAATACTTGACGCTGGCCGAGGTCTTGGTGGTACGGCCTCCTCCATCTTGTCTGATGCCCAGTGTCGTTCTTCACAGGCAGGCGTGACAACTATAGTTGGAGTAACTGGGGTGTTTCCGTGGCTGCGTAGGCTATGTATACTATTCGCTCTTCCCGGAGTGGACCTTGCATCCGAGCTAAACGCTAAAGCAGCCGGTGAGCCTAGAGGGACAGACACGCCTATAACAATAGGTCTATCGGACGGTGAGACAGCTATCTCTGGTGAAAGAGGTTTCTGGAACAGCCGTATAGGGCCTTTTCGAGCAGACTGACGCTTTTCCACGCGTGCAGGTCTTGATCTTGGTTTGAGTTGAGAAGTATCTATTCGTAGACTCTTCGAGTTTGTCCTGGAAAGAGACCTAGATGTCGATATAGACTGGCTATCCATCTCAGCAACCTCACTGAGATGTTTTGTTCCATCTTGGTCCTGCCGCTGTTGTTGCTGCTGTTCAGCCCATTGATACGTCCTGCTCTGCGCACCAGGCGAAGAAAAGTTCGTGACCAAGTTCAAGCCAGGCTTGGGCGACCTTCTTGTCACATTAACGCGAGTTGGTTGTTTAACTGATCCCCAGCGGCCCTTTAGTTTCGATATGCCGCCTAGACCTTCCTTGGGGTTCAAAAACGGGTTGTTAGAGCTAAATGTTTCCTCCTTCGCGTCCTCTGGCGACGTGAATGGGTTTGAAGGGTCCGGCGAGGAGTCGAGATCATCGAACGGCGTGAGTAGCTCTTCATGTATGGGGGACGAGAGTGGGAAATTCGGTATCTGGGGGATTTGTAGCTCTGCCGGCTTGGGCCCATCACGCCTTTGGCCATAGGAAGCCGTAAAAGGGTTGTTGGACATGGTGGCGAGTGTCCTGGGTGGTTTCGACGGCGGCTCGAGAAGTGTAAATTGTTATTGATAATGTTGTTGTTGTTTGTCCAGACAGTCTCATTGTTATCCTGCAGCAGAAGAATGAACGTGTATGTTTATTCAGACAATCGTCATGGCGACAATAGCCAGCAGAAACAAAAACAACAACCTGAATAGTGATTAATAGATATATGGTAAAAGAAGAATAGCAAAGCTCAACAGACTTGAAGCTGTGTGAGTGTGAATGTATATCCAGACTGTAGATCAACGCACAGCGCTGCAGCCTGGGTGTCTAGAAGAGAGTGAATAGAATAGAGCAGAGTACAGAAGGTGTACAAGAGAGAAAAGAACAAGAGGGAGAAAAGAAACAAGTACCCATCACTGTAGAAGAAGATCACTCCCTCTTCTACGGAACCTGGACCTGTACCTATGTATATCATCTCTTTGCTTGCCGGGGGTATCATCCACCGCCAATCAAGCCCCTGCCCTGAACTTCTGCAGAAACGCAGTGGAGAGCCCTGGACGGCCTGCCATCGAGTCAAGGACCTGTCAAATGCCAGAAGAGAGCTCCCTAACCGCCCGTGCAGGGCAAGGGGCTGCTGCTTCTCCCGCATGCAGCGGGCCAGTTGGAAGGTCGAGGAGGAGAAAAGCATCGCTGCCCCTGGACGTTGAGCGACTCGAGTTGGGCTTCCTGCGATGTGATTGGCTGCAGCTTGTTTCTCTTAGCGCCGGGTAAAAGTTAACTCAAAAGTTCCCTAACTATTTTTAGACAACATTGTGATTGGCTAAATCTCGACAGGACGAAATCCCCTCCTATCTTGACGAGTCTAGAGTTGTTAAACTTGTGTTTTGGCATATAAGGTATAAAAGATCACTTGCTATTTGTTAGTTTGAGATATACATACTAAGTAATATTCATAAAGATAAAAGCATAAATACACAGCGTAGTACACTAACAGGATACCTCAATATCAATAGAATGTAAACCGATCGCCCAAAATAAAGACTAATGACAAAGCATACATCTCAAATCAATAAGCCCCGTCTTTAGAATGATAGATGTCAACAGCTAGTTGCAAATATTGGCGAAACGATGGGCACTAGGCTCCAGGTTCAACCTCAAGATAACAGGCTTATGTGTCGAGGAATCCATAATGCCGACTTATACAGATATTGAGCTAGTGCTCGGTGGCAGCCTCTCTGTAAGCTACAATTTCGGGGGTCATTTCCATGAGTGGTCGCGCCACAGACTTGTAGTATCTGCCCAGCTCTTCCGCATTCATTCGGTTCGTAACGAGTGCAACATGAGCTTCTGTGAGGCCCTTGTTGTTTGAATCGCTGGCAAATGGTACCGTTTGAAGGTAATGCCCGTTGACCTTCAGAAACATGTCGGCAGCCAAAAGAGCAGTGCGCTTGTTCCCATCCTGGAAGGCGTGGTTTTTCATTATTTTCTCGGCGAGATTGGCAGCGAGCTGGAACACATCTTCCTGCTTGGCATAGTGCTTAAGATTCATTGGAGAGTGGATTGCGGATTCGAGCAGGCCTGGTTGGGTTGGAAGAGAGTTGGCCGCGATAAAATTCGCATGGAGTTGTTGGACTTGGACCATTGTCAAGAAGCGAAATGTTTTGGGTGGCATCTTAGCAAGCTAATTGTTTTCCTTCGAAATGGAGAAGGTAGCTAAATAAACTGAGAGCGTAATGGCTAAGGCAGGATAAGGGCTATGCAGCTTCTCGTTGTGTTCGAATATAGAATGGCAATGAAGCGGGGATAAGTAGAGATAGTGTTAACACAGATCAAGGAAGAGCCATGAGCGTGTATTTATATTTCTTGCCGCATCGCAAAGAGCACCAGAGTCCCACGATTACCATGGTTAAGCGCCTGAAAAATGCGTATCCATTTTCCAATGCTCATATACGTAACCCGCAACTACAGCACTTCATCAAACCTCCTATCCTCCCCAATAGCACTGAGGGCATAAGCGCCCAGCAATAACACTATCCAAGCATGAAATAAATTGGGTGAGTTCTCCCGGATACAATGCCCTTGATTGGTTCGTGAAAGATCATCACTCAAGCTGTGCCGCCTGCGCCTTTCTTCTGAGAAGGTGTGCTATAAATAAACAGGAACAACTTTCTATAAATAACAACAAGCCCGAACAGTGTCGAACTGCGGCATTAATTTCCCCCAAATTATGAAATAAAAATGAAGAAGCACACTGTCATGTAAGACCTCTGCCTGCCCTGGATTCGTGTATCAGAAGCTTGCAAAATGCAACAGTGCAAGAGGAGGTGTTGGGTCAACAAGCGCCGGCCCCCACAAGAAACCTTGATGAAAGTTGAAATAGCTTAATCATCACATTTAATATCACGTGCTTTACGGTGATTGGACGAGTTGGATTAAACCCAGTGTCTTCCAATTTAAAAATCACTAACTTCTCCTGATACTCGACTGCCTGTCCATCTCACCAGAAACGCTCCACATACCATCGAAAGGAATCCGCATGCTTCGCTATTTCTCTCGGGCGGTAGGCCCTTCATTCAGAGCTGCAAGACTCGTAAAGCCAGCTAGTCGTTACTTCCATCAAGTCACCGGAGATTTCACCAACTATGACGTGAAGGGGGTCCCGACGTCCACCAAGGTGCCTATAATCGTCGGTGAGCCAGGTCAAGCCTACGTTCTTGTTACCACAGATATTGGAAGGGCGTTCCATGCTGCATCTCTTACCCAGGACGAGTCAACTTCTACTGGTATTTCTGGTGGAGCCATGGATGAGACGTGCAAGGTCACTTTTTTCCACGACTCACAGCACTTTGGGATTGGAGGGCCATCGAGTTATCCCCAGCTCCGCATCCCCACGACTCTCCCACGCCAGAATGATTCAAACACGAGCCCGGCGACAATATTTCTGTACGGGAAGATGCACAACATGGTCCTGGACGGGACCCCTGATGGTAAGCCTAATACATTTTTCTTTGGATATCGTTGACTATCAAAGACATTATTTTAACGTATGCTTCTAGCGGGATTTGCCCAGATGGCTACGGCCAGCGCGCGAAATTTGCATGATGACCTTGAGAAATTAAAGGATCTGTAACTATGTAACAATGTTTCAATCGACGTGTGATTGGTATAGTTTATACATTTTTGGACTTAGATGGAGGTCAAGGTACGGAGAGAAGAAGTCTCGAGGTAGTTACCCGACACCTGACATGGGAGCAATATACTTAATTAATATGCACTCAGTCACGTCCGTCACAATGTATAAATGAAAAACCCTGCATGCATATTACCAACAAGGCTGCCACTTAATGTATAATGCATCTAGTATAATAACAGACTCTCTATAAACATGGGGAAGGCTCTTCTATTCTTAGTCACTCTACATAAACGACACTTAGTCAAGCCAGCCAGCCAGTCAGTCATTGTACTCTTTCTCATTCTCTTATTCTCTCTCTCTCTCTGACTATCTAACAAAGAGAAGACAAGACCGAACCGTAGAAACCACATGCAAAGCATGTTTCCCATTCCCATTCCAAAAGAGACGATAACACTGATAGGAAAAAAAAAAAAAGGAAAAAGGAAAAAGACAAGGAAGCGAGTATATGAAATCCAAAATAAGCCGATAGGTAGATAGAGAGATAAATAGATGGGTTGGTCGGTAGATTTGTTGGTCGATAGGTGTAAAGACACGCAGAGCCAGAGCCAAGGAATCAAGCGAGTATAAAAGGGGAAAAACAAATATTCATAGCAAGTCAAGTCAAATAGACCACTCCAAGCACGCCGTTTTGGTCACTCGCAGGGTAAAGCATACACACGAACGGATATCGAGATTTAGGTCGGGAGGTGGACCGATTGTAGGTCGGGTCCGAGGGATGGAAGGGTTGGGTGGGAGTAGTAAAAGAGTACGTTTTAGAAAGGACAATCACGAAGTGAAATGAAGTGGTGTGGTGTGGTGTGGTGTGGGTTGGTGGTATAAGTAAGTATAAGGAAACGACGTTAAGAGCAAATTTCTAGGCCCAGAAAAGAGGAACTGTAGGCGGTAGATAAGATGGTAGATGGATATCTTTGCGCAAAACATTGAACAAATGAGATGTCTGACGCGGACGTCGACGGGGTCAAGGCGGGAAGGAAACCCGAGCTCGAAGAATGTATATTTGAAGAAAGGCGGAGGAGGTAAGTAAAAGGGGGGGGGAAAGAAAAAAGAAATAGTCATCCTGAGACGTCGTGAGGACCAGACCGGTAGGTATGTCGATAGTTGGAAAACAAGTAGGAAAGAAATCAAGAATGAGGGAATAAATGCGTTGGGAGCATAGTATAGTATAGTTATGTTGGTTTGGAGGGGATTTGTTATCTCCGCTCGTCGGTATATTGGACACCCTGCATGGGGGCCAGGGATCCGTTCATTAGCGGCGGCAGTGTCCGCGATGGGTCTGGCGAGGCATGTGTTGTCGGCGTCACGTTGGACGAGGGAGAGTAGTGGCTATGTGTTGGTGGTGGTGCGGCCGGGAGCTGCTGATGATGTGCATGGTGGCTATGGTGAGGCTGAACGTGGCCGTGGGTCTGGAACAGCGTGCCTGGGTTCTGTGGTGGAGTTAGACCACCGTTACCGTTGACCTGCATTTGCTGTTGTTGTTGCTGCTGCTGCTGCTGTTGCAACGAGGATGGTTCAAAGCTAGCCCGTCGAGTAAGCGACGGTTGTTGTTGTTGCTGCTGTTGCTGCTGCGGCGGTTGTTGAGGCTGAGATTGGACCTGGCTTAGCTGTGCGCGCATCTCTTCTAGCTCCATGCGTAGCTGGTTTGTCTCGGCGCGGGACTGAGAAGCTGTTTTCTCGAGCTGGTTGATGTAGTCGATTGCCCGGGTGAGGGTTTCCCATTTACTTGACTTGTTGTTTTGGGAGGAAGGCAGACGAGCGCGGAGTACTTCGAAGCAGTCCTTCATTTCACTGCGTCGTTTGCGTTCGGCAAGTTTGTGCGTCACTCGGAGTTCGGGGGTGCGACTGTAAGGTGTTGCACCGTTCGGATCGCCTTCTCCTATTATATTGCGGACCTGGCGGTGTTGAAGAGAGTGGTGGTGGACACTTTGGGGCAGTTCTATAGATGGAATAATTAGTACAAATCCAAATTTATAAGATATTAGGGGTTATTGGATTGGTTATATGTACCCTGCTGCCCGGCTGGGAGTCTCGACTCTGTGGTATAGATGCTGCTATTCATCGATTCGGCGGTGGAATGGCGTCTCGTGAACTGGTTTGAGGGTCTGTCTGTCTGCGCGGAGATGGTCGACGCTCGACTGAAGCTCGGATCTGGAAACGCATAGGCCTGTCCGGGCACCGGATTCTCGGCATGGAAGGTCTCTGGCCGGGGATTGTTTGAAATCGGCGGCGCGGGGCCTTGCGCATTGAGGGAAGAATGGTGGTGGTGCGATATGCTCGGATCGGGGAAGGCATAAGCCTGACCAGGCACGGGGGAATCAGCGTGGAATTCTTCCGGACGAGGATTCGACGAGATGGGAGGGGCGGTGCGTCCGGCGGGGAATTGACTACGGTGATCCTGTGAGCGAGGGCCTAGGGGTGAGAGAGGTGGTTGATGGTTAGCCGATTGGCCTGGAGGGAAACGAGACGAAGTTGTTGAATGATGCGAATAGCTCATGCGGTCTCGAGGCATGCCGGAGACGACTGATGATTGAGACGCATTGGTGCTATGGTATGGCGAAGTTGGGTTGATCTGAAGTGCTGAGATACCCTGATTCATGCGGCTGTCGATACTGCTGCGGCGTGACTCGGTGTAGTCCTGTCTTTGGCCTTGTTGATGCTGTTGCTGTTGCTGTTGCTGTTGCTGCTGCTGCTGCTGAAGTTGCTGTTGCTGGTGAGGGTCCATAGCCTGGTTGATGGATGGCAGGACCGGGTTCTGGCCTGGCGAGGCATGGCTGGAGACCGGCGAGGAGATGGCAGTGGCAGCGGCAGGAGGCTCAGAGACACCCGACAGCCGATTGGGTGACTGCTGCGAGGACATGAGGTAGGAGTGCTGGTGGTAGCCATTGGTATTGTTCGTGGTGCTAGAATACGTCGACGAGCCTGTGACAAGTGTTAGCTTATACCAGCCTTTCGACTATACAACCCATGAACTGTGCTGAGTGTGTCCCAGAGGGGGGAAGCAAGGGGAGGGAGAAGAGAAGGGAAGAGATTGGAATTGGACATACGGGTACTCTGAGGCATTGACCAGGTGCCCGAGTCTCGTTCGAGGGTGTTCATGGAGGCCTGGGCAGGTGATTTCTCACCAGAAGCGACCGGTATAGGCGCCTTGTCGACCTGCATGGCCGCCGTCAGGGTCGAGATGGACGGTAGGGTGGTGAGGGTTGTCTGGCTGCCGTTGTGGCCGTTGGTGTTGGGCGCAGGCCGGCTGTCTTCCCATGGCCGGTGGGCTACTGAAGCCTCCATCGTGATGCTATTCGGGTCAGGGCAAAAAGGGTCTCTCGGTGTTCGGGGTCGCTGCTGAAGCGCTGTAGGGGGGGAGATGCTGCAGGCGTAGGGAGGGTATGCTGTCTATCTGAAGCAGAGGGAGAGAGAGCTGGGTGGTTTGAGGTTGGTTGTCCGTTCTTCAAGGCTGGCGAGGGAGCAGCATCGGCAGCGACTGGCTGGGCGGAAGCGACATGCGACGGAGGAGGCCAACCTCGACCGTTTTATCGTCCGGCTCGCTGGGTCTACTGGCGAGGAGCGATCGAAGGGCAGCGGTTCATCGGGCAGGGCGATCCAAGGAAGAATGTCTGATATGTCGAGCAACGTCGAGTCTAGTCGAGTCGAGCGGCAGAGCAGA
>NW_003315535.1:0-17230 GCF_000151505.1 Trichophyton verrucosum HKI 0517
TGTGTGCGTTCCAAACGTCCAGCCGAAGTTGTTGACGTAGGCAAAGATCGAAGCAAAGTATATTTTGTCTTCGCCAATGATGACCAACAGCAGCTTGAAGAGACAGCAGAGGTGAAGATTGGACACAGGAAATACGCCCAAAAACACCGTTTTACCATCCTCAGGCTTCTTTGGAATAAGCCTAGCCTTTGCATAGGGTTCTATAGGCTCAAGTCTTAGGTTCTGATGAAGATTTCTCAAAGACTAGAGACTGGACATGCCTCTCCTTCACTAAAGCAGTTGCTTTAGGCCAGGCATTCGATCTCTAGCCCTTTGAACATGGAAGAGCTCTAGGCGTCCCGGTTCCTGGCTTACAGATATCCAAAATACTCCTAGAGAGGTACCATCATATTCTCTGTTTATTTGCTCTGCTAACGCGTTCATTTTGACAGGATTCGAGGTGTTTTGCAAAGAATCTCACAATCCCTGATCTACCCCTGAAAAAAATAGCCAGCTCACGGCTGTCTTCACGCCATGATAACCGCTCTGATATATCGATTACAGAGCCACAGACATACATACATAGCTGATTTCTGTTGCCCATTGGTGTCTGGACCATAGAGGGAGGATACCTTAGTTCTGCGAACAGTTGATATAAAACTTCCCTTCGACCTCCAATTGAAGTAGTTTGATTGGACAATGGACGCCGATCAGAGGCTACATTGTAGTACGAACCTACATAGACGGTTAAGAGGACAAAAAAGAATTGAGTTATGCTTATGGGACTACATATGCTAGTATTTGGGCGTGCGGAGTAATATATACTAGCCTACGTTTGGCTTGGATTGAGCCGAAACGAGTGGGATGGCAGGAGAAGAGACTATTTCCCCTTCTGACCGACATACTTGGCCAACGTTCTACATAACATACCTAGTCATTTATATTGGATGGAAAAGCCTATTATTAAAAGGGGGTAGGAAAATGTATTCATTCCGAGTAGAAAACCAAGGTAATAGCCCCAGAGACCTACAGACATCATTGCATCGGTAATGTTTATAACATCGTAATAGGTAGGTAAATGCACAAACTCCCGATCAAAACCGCTTTCCACATACAACAGCACCAGCACCAGCACAGCAATGCCCCGCCCGTCCAGTCAAGACATAAAACAGAGGGTGCTATGGCAATAAAAGTTATATCTTCTTTTTCATTCCTTAAACCTGCAGGAGAACCATGCTTGTCTTCAGAAAAAGAGAAGATATGAAGAAAAGGGCTTCTCTCTCTTTTTTTTTTTTGGTAGAAAAATTTGTTCGTATTGTTGTTGTGTGGTTTTACTTTCTGATAGCACGCTGGTAGAAAGCAAGTTCCTCTCCCTCCAGGATATAACCATCCACTCGTCCACTCTGGCCAGGTCTGGAAGAGACAACAGCATACAATCGACCGGCCTCGAACTGCTTCTCAAGAGCAGGCTCAACTTTGCCCATTACAGCAACACGAGCTGCCTGCTTCTTGGCAACGCTGTTGCTCTTCTTCTCCTCGGTAGTCTCGGCAGCGGTCTTTTGCTGGCGTCGTCGGCCAAGGGGCTGACCGTAGTGTGCCTCATACCATTGTCGGAAAGGAGCAGCGTCGACTTGGACAACAGCAGATTTGGTGAGGGTGTTGGTACGGACAAGTTCGTTGTTGGAAGGGTGGTAGGACACGGCAATCACACGGACTTTGCGGGAGAGACCCTCAGAGCCCCAGGAGAAGTTGCCGGACTCGAGACGAAGGGCACGGAATTTCTGGTTACCACCGCGGACGCGGACGGTGTGGATGCGCTTGGGGCCAATACGGGTATTGGCTGGCTGACGGCCCTTCTCGAAAGCCCTGGATGTCCGCCACCGTCAGTCTCTACTCCTCAATTCTTTATGTCTTTCTTTCTTTTATTTTTTCCTCGTCCAGAGTGTTCCCCGGGAAAATATCCATACCTCTTCTTGCGGTAGTGAGCTCTCTTAGCACCGGTGGCCGAACGCTTGTGGCGGGAGTCTCGTGAGATACCCATGATTGCGGTTGATGTATTGGACTATAATTGGGGGAAAAAATCGCAGTTAGAATGGAACAAATCATGTAAACCTTTCACAAGAACACATTTATTGTCAAGAAAAGCAGAAACACAACGTGCTTGACATCTCTTTCACGGTATCTCGACAGCGCTGCATCGACAATGTCTTCTCGCCTTGCGCAAAATTCGTCCACACAAAATGTCCACACACACCCACAACCAGACAGTAGCGAAACCGCAGTCCCAGGGGATGAAATGCGGCAAGGGCAAGCAGATTGGAAGGCTCACCTTGTATTATCTTCGTAGTCCCTTCACCAAAAGCAAACGCCGTGGGCTGATGTCGAAGGGGCGGAGATGTTGGCGGTTGAATGAGCTTGTCGTCCTCGTCGATAAAACTGAATTTCGCACAGTCGCTTCGCTTACAATTTTTTGCCCTACATTTAGAAAAGCGCTAGTCTCGAAGTGGGATGGTCCAGATATCCAAAGCTTATTAGTAATCCAACACTAAGCCGAAGTTATGCTTGCCGAACTAGGACTAGTGCAAGAGTTATGCAGAAAGCATAAAAGGTCATACTATGTTTTTCTTGGGCAGTTACAGCTTTCTAGATGCATTTTGCAGGAGAGCGAGTACATTTTGTATATATGGGCATATATATTCATGTTCATATCTATTCATATACTGAAAAGGTCATGTCTTTAACCCGATACTAAATACGCTTGCAAGAGTGAGCGCATATAAGCGTGTCTGGACTGTACATCATAAGAATTATCTAAATGGCCTGCCATGAAACGGTGAGTGGGATGGCGCGCGGAGCAGTGTAGACTGGAGCCTGAGTGGAACCACTTGGGATTTTGTCAGCATAAAAGGTGGACTTGCCGCTGGCAGCAAGCTTTCCTTCGGAAGCCTGGGAGATAGTTAGTAAGAGTATTTGGCATGGAAAGGATGGAGGGAGACATACCCCAAAGACAGAAGCGGTGACTCCAGAGCCACACTTGAATTGATCATTAACCATGCCACATGCACCCTTGCTGGATGTCAAGGTGAATCCGGAGCCGGAAGCAGCAGCGCGATAAGTAGCACAAGTTCCGGTGGTGTACCAGTTTCCACTGCTAATGAGGCATCCGTCTTCCTCGCCCATGACAGTCACGGTAAGATAGCCCTTTCCAGAGAAGGTACCAGTGGGGGCTGGGCTGCCAGGGGTGGTGGTGGTTGGTGGCTGAGTGCCCCCGCTTTTCTTAGGGAGGTATCGAATGCCGGTGTCAGGGCAGGTTGATGGAGATCCGCCTGTACAGAGTTGTTAGGCATGTACTAGGGGATTGAGTATCAAAGGCCATGGCATTGACGTACCTGGGAGAGTAGGAATATATTCTCCAGTCTGGGCAGATCCACGGACGTTATAGAAGTACCAGGCTTCGTTGAGAGCACCATTCTTGCAGTTAAAAGTGATTTCCATGCCAAAAGAAGACTTAACAGCGGCCTGTAAGTCACGGAGGGCGTAGGTCTTGTCATTACTTGGAGTGATGCCAGCATCAGCGAGGGTCTAAATAGAGTGTTAGTTTATACCCAGAGAGCGACAAGACTGAGTATACACCAACTTTGTAGGTGTTCAATCCCTTGAACAACTCAACGAGTTTGGTAAAGTAGTCGCCAACTTCCTGTTGGGGCATATAGTCCATGTAGCACTTCGTCTCGAAGGTGCTCATGCATGTACCATGCTTGTTCCACTCGTGTTCCCAGAAGGTTTCATCATCACCCTTGTAGTCCTTGAAGTACTTCATCATGTACTCAAGAGTATCATGTTTGCCCTGAGCCTGGAGAATCTGGGTGATATTGCTATATTCACGGCTCATGTCACAGAATTGCTCGTAGGTACCATCACAGTTATCGGGCCTAGAATATTTATCAACAATATTAGAGCCTCGGTTTCGTTCAATCATACTCATGCAAAAAAAAAAAAAAAAAGAAAACTCACCAGAGACCGTGGATGGTCCATGAATCTTCAGGGCCAGTAGCTGGGTCTGCATCCCAGAACTGAGTTTGAAGAATAAGGCCACCAGGAGTGTTGAAGCAACAGGTATCTCCGACGGGGCCGGAGTTATGACAGCTCACCTCGCCGCCAGGAGGGCAGGTAGGGCCATCAGCACGAACTCCGGAAAAGAGCTGGGATGCCGCAAGCACCACAGCAGCCGTGGTCGAGGAGGCCAACATGGTTGGGTGTAGTAGTGAAGAGGAGGTATGGGGATGAGACGTCGGGATATAGGCAGTTGAGGACTGAAGGAGCCTTCAACGCCGGTCTCAGCCAGGCGGGAGCTCAGCTGCTACTTATATGCCGATCGACTGTGATACAGCAGAGCGCCCTCTCTCAGCAGGGCGATCCATAAGAGCAGACTGAAAAGCCGAGCTCTTCGCTTCGATATGTGCAATGCAGGCATCGACGCCACGGCCCCTACGCAGGTCTCCTCCACCCTAGTCACCAGCTTAGCCCATCGCAGCCAGTGGCAGCTCCATGTGTTTGCTTCTCCGTGTTTTTGCTTCTTTTCTTCTTCGCCTTCCCGCAATCTAAGTAGCTAAAAGCGATGATGTAATCAGGGACGGACTTGACCGGTGACTCTGCTTAGTAAGGAGGATCATGCGCTAGGCATTGAACTATAGCGATTATGTCATCATGTTTGTTTAGACGACATCGAAACAAAGGTAACGCTCCCGTCTCCTCGTTACGGAATACTCGCTGTAGACTTGGCCCGATAATACTCCTCTGGTTGTCGGCATGATTTTCCTTATCCTTATAATGCAGGCTATATCTACACCAAGGGGTATATAATCATCACTATTCCGTAATGTACCCTTATCGTGGCTACTGGACGGGGAGATCTCTGGCTTACCTGGTACCTTAGTATCCCTGCCTTCAGCTAGCTATATAATTTGATTATTGCTGAGCAGAAAGCAGTGGGCCAAACCAGGTCTCAACAATCCTTTTTCTCTCGGATGTAACTTACATTGTGCCAAAGTGAGATCATTCATCGACAAATACTCGACTCATGTTGTCGAGTTGTTGTTCCTTGTGTGGAGTTTCTACCACCGTGATCCACTTTATATTTCAGACATGAATTCCGGGCGGATGACATAATCCATTAAACCAGCCAACCAATGGCTGTAGTTGACAGGCTGAGTCATATGAATTAATCATAAAATAACTAGATCACGTGAGTATGACTTGCCGAATGCCCTTGACTAGCATAGGCCAATAGAAGGACAAAGTCGCCTGTCGGCCAGGGGTACTCGGTATGGTTCATACTTTAATGTCTTTTATCCAGTTGTATTGTGTATGTTCTACTGGGTCCGCTTGCTATGTAACAATATCAATGTAAATCTTTTATACTTAGAAGTACAGACGGGAAGCCCCTGTATATTGGTAGGGGTCAATGCTCCATAGAATGCGCCGTATCAGAAGAGAGAAATGGCAGCGAAGACCTACAGCCCCGCAACGATCATCAGTCCGTATCCAAGGGTTACAACAAGGCCGAATGAGAGAACACTCGCTGGTACGCCTCGTGTGATGAAATGACGGACACGAAGATATCGCTGGCCGGTCTCTGGAACTTCCATCATGATGGCGGCTGTGAAAACAAAACGTTAGATAGGGATTTCTCGAACACAGACATGTAACGAAAACTTACTCATATTGGGGAAGCCACTTGTGGGGAGGCCCATAGCCACAGAGCACATCAATGCACTTCCCATCACTAGGAGGTTAGGATGTGGCTCGTTCATTCCCATACCCACTTCTTTGACAAGGGGTAGGAGAATCAGCGCCGCCACAGTATGGGAGATGAAAGTTGCCACCACAAGAATCAACGCCGCAAAGACGAAGAGGACGCCGTAAAGGCTCAACCCAGCCACGCTGCTTGTTATAGAGCGGGCGATGGTATGTAGCAGTCCGGAAGACGTGACCGCCTTCCCGAGACAGAGACCACCTGACGCCAGAATGATAATAGTCCAGAGGAAGTTGTTAAAGTCTTCTTTCGTGAGAATTCCAGTGCCAAAAAACAGAACTAGAGGGAGGATGGCGATGACGCCCATGTCTCCAAAGGTGCTTTCAAGCTGATGGCTGACACACCATAAGCAGATGGTGCCGATAGTGACGATGGCGATGAACCATTGGATACCGGTGAACTTATCCTTGACGGAACGGATTGGGACGATGGTTGTTCCGCGGCTTGGGTTGAAAGTGATAAGGAGAAGGACCCAGATGCCCAGAATTGAGAGAATGCAAATTGGCAGGGCAATGAAGAACCAAGTTCCCCAGCTGATGGCAGGGTCCATGTTCTGCAATGCAATGATGTTCTGTGGCGACGCAATTGGAGATGCAGCGCCTCCAATGTTAGAAGCCAGCGCAATGCCTAGGATTACGGCTTTTGAGAACCGGGAATCGGTCGGTAGGTTTCGAAGCATCGGCTAGATGGGACAGTTGTTAGCGGTGTTATTCCCAAAGGCACAAATTTGCAAACTTACTTGAATGATGGAAAAGCAAAGCACTGGAGCAGCAACATTGCTAATCCACATACTCAAAAACATGCCAACAAACATGTTCGTCAGGAGCACGGTTCTTGGCTTGGTACCTGCTTTGCTTAGCACAAATGTAGCCATTCTGCGTGCAATATCATGTTTCGATAGAGCGGCGGCAATTGTAAAGCCACCAAGGAGAAGCATTATGACTGGCGTCCACATTGCTGCAAAGACTGCACTTGTAGCCTCTTTCGCGCCCAGTCTAGAGTGATCTTCTTCTGAACGCATGATCCCTAGTGTGACAGTGAGGAAGGGGACAAGGATTGATGTCACGAAAAGTGGTATCACCTCGGTAGCCCATAGCAAACTGACAAAAACCAGCATTGCCAGGCAGTTTTGCTGTTCGGGCTTCTTCATGATTGGCACCACAAGCATAACCCCGAATATAATAAGGATAACTATCAGTGTCGCAAAAGTAGACGATAGGAGCCATGCTGGGACAGGACACCGTCCCACGGGGGTTATGAACTCCTTTATGCTTGCTTCTTGCTCATCACCCTGTCGTTGAGCCGTTTCCATATCCTGCTCTCCTCCAAGCAGTGTTCTGCGTATTCCCATGTTTGCAGCCTGAGTCTTCCTTTCTATACCGATCATCTCCCGCCATATGGTATTTCGTTCCCAAACAACATGCTCGCGTAGATGGAGACGAAGCTCTCGTCTAGACAGACCCAAATCACCATCCGTAACAAACCCAGCGTACAGCCTCTCGACTCTGGCAATGGTGTTATCAAGCTTGGCTATTGTCGGATCTGTGAACGGCATGGCCACTAGGACGGTGGAGTCCATATACTGCCTTCTCAGGTTCCTGTCAAGAGTTTTGTCATATTTCTTCAAAGCCTTTGAGAATCCAGTACGGTTAAGCTGGATAAATGACTTGAGCTCGCATAGGGACACATATATGCCGATTGTTCGTTTCTTCAACGATACTCCAACGTCATAGATCGCAGTGTGCTCGGGATCATGCGCTACTCCCATAAACCGTGAATCCATAAGCTCGCTGTTCAACAGGTCCTCCTGAGGCCGTGGATCCCTTGTCCAATCTCTTGACGAGGCAGAATGTCTCCGTATCCTCCGCTGTGGGAACTCAGCCATATCCATGTTATCTTCCGAGTCATCACTGTCAGCATCCCCCTCAGGCCCAGAGGGTTCACTGATGGTACTTGAGCGATGTTGGGTAAGGGTAGCATGGCGAGAGGCCTCACTACGCCGGCGATTTCTGCCACCAAAGCTCAATGTTCGTGACTTGACGAGTGAATGAGCAACGGGTTCCATGTTGATTCCTATGCTATCCTGGGCGAATGATTCCAGCTCCTGTGCGATATCCTCTACCTCCTGATACAAATCCGTTTCCTTTTTGCGGTAGAAAGAGCATATCTTCTCCAACTCTCCATCTAGGGCGCGGCGGAATATGGCATCTGTATCAATACTCCTGTCGAGGAGAGGGGCAGACTCGAGTTGTCCATTTTCGTGCTCGGGGTTATTCACTTGTCTTTCAAGAGTGTATATCCTACAAGAACAGTTAGCCTAGGAAGGAAAATTTGCTGACTCTCCTAGTAAATAGGGACCCCTCACAATTTCTTCAAATTGCTATACGCAATATAGCTGTCACTCCAATCCGGAACGGAGTTGAACTGGATGCTGTGTGAGAACTTCATGTTCTCTTCTTCTGTTGCGAGCCGGGCCTGTGATCCACGGCCTAGTTCGTATATTCGTTGCCGTAGTCCTCCCTCTCCGAAATAGGTGCTTTTATACGGACTCTGTTCTCCGATACTCTCCCTCCGTTTTGCCCTGGTGCCGTCACTTCTCTCTTGTCGACGACTTTGATATCTATTGTGCCGTTGACCACCCTCTCGCTTACCAGCTGCCTGGCGAGAATTATTTCGGTGACCCCTCCTTTCCCCCCACCCAAAGAGCCATGCAAGTCCAGTGGGACTCCTCTTCCTGGCGGGATGTGTTCGATCTACCTCGGAGGCTGATTCAGATCTGAGTCGAGCAACCGGGGCGGAAGATGTGGGTGATGCTGAGGCAGACGGACGAGTGAATTCGTCGAGCTCAAAACTCTGGCTGGCGTCTTGTCGAGCCAGGGTGGGCAGACGTTGAGCATTTATCTCCAGAAGTCACCTGCGCACTGCTGTTCCGGGATGTCTTCTTGACGTGTTGTATATATAAATAGCTCTGGACCCGGTGGTTAGACAGCGTCGGGGCGGGTAAGATGGCGGGCTTCAGGCGAATCGAATCCAACCCAACAGAGTCAGCCTGACCAGTGGTGAGCGGCTTGACGGGGTAACTTGCTGGACACCCCGCGTGTCATTCGATGAGGTGTCTCTTGCCGTGGGTACTGGGATGCAGTCAGTTGTAGCGGAAGTCGATTTTTTTGCGCGCTGTCAGTGGTTGGCCGGACGGAAGCAGGCAAGGTGAGGCAAGCTTTTTGCGATCAGTCAGGACGGGGATTCTCCCTGTGCGAATTGGTGTCTCCGGAGGAAGCAAAAAGAAGGAAATAAAATAATAACGGATCTCACGGGTTCGTCTCGCCAAGTTCGTGAGGTGTCTGCCGCTGCAGTCGCGCAAGGCGTCAGGAGTTGCGGCCGGGGAGGTTGAAGATGCAGGCCAGGTCGATCTCAGTTACAGCCGCCTTGCTGCTAAACTCTGCAGCGAGCCAGTTACAGGACACGCAGCAGCAGCCTCGCCCTAGGGTCCTCTACAGCTGGTTACAGGTCAGATTAGTTACGGGGGACCGTCTAGATATCGAGACGCAGCTTTCGGCTTTCCGTACAGCTGGGGGCGAAAAGGACACTCAACACACAACAGAACTCAGCAGCACTCAGCAGCAGCACCATCATCATCATGACTCCACAAAACTTCTCCAGACCTTAGCACAGCAGCCTTAAGGGCCTCGATGTCTGGGATGAACGTAAACGACGAAAAAGCAAAGACGAGAAAGCTTACGAAACCCAGCCTCGTGGTAAGCCCTGTGCACACAATTGGATCTCCCGCCGCTGGCGAGAGCTGCTGGCCGCGACGGTCCTTTTGCTTTTGCTTTTGCTTGTGCAGCCAGGTCACGAGAGGGACATGGATAGCCGACGGGTGAGCAGCATATACGGGCTACGACAACTGACAACCCGGCGCAGGCGCAGGAGATGGCGATTCGCGGGTCAGCTGGCTGCTCATGAGATGGTAATACCGCATTTTTGTGCTTGTGCTGTTCACTTCCAGCCAGGGTTCACGATCAGATCTTACGGGGGGACAAGGAAAGGCAGAACGTGAGCAGGTAATTCATCATTCATCAAAGATAGGTTCTTCCGTATGTCGGTAAATGTCTGATGATCAATGTATATATGTACTTAAGAAGGTCATGTCTCGCTCCTGCCCCTCTTCTAGGCGATGTGGTGGAAACGTTTACGCTTCCATTCTGCGGGGCGAAGCAAAAAGAGAGTGATATGTTAGCAGTCAAGGTCAGGCCGACATGGTTGAGAATACGGGCTCACTTACCCTTCATCCATTCCTTGACGAAGCGGGCTTCCTCAGCCTGGACTTCCTTGATCCGCTGTGGTGGAAGCTCGGCGGTAGTCTCGTTGGGATAGAGTCCGTTCTCGTCCCCTAAAGTGTAACGGACATGGTGAGCATCATGTAACATAACACATAAGATCTTCTAACATTTGAAAGAGTTTAACTTGACTTACAGTGGTGGACGGCGTCAGGGATGAGGATAAACGGCTTGTTGGTGGAGGTTCCTCGCTTTCTGGCAGCAGTCGCGTGGACACCGGCCTCCTTCCATGGGTCTGAACCTCCATCGACAAAGGCAAGACGGTCATACTCGATATCGAAAGCGCCATACTTGTTGACAAGGTCAACGTTGGATGGTTTGGTAATGCCAAAGGCCTGCTTGCAGATGTTGGAAGTGTATGGCAGGTCGATCAGTCGGGAAATGACAGGACGGATGTTCTTGGGAGCACCGCTGCCGGTCTGGAGGTATCCCCATCTATTGCATTCACAGTTAACACGAGAGTTCGCAGCTTATAATAATAGTGCCAAACCAGACTTACTCGTTGCAGTATTGCCAGGGCCATGCTCTCCAGCTCTGGTCGGCATTATCCTGCTTGTAAAAGGCCTCATCGTAGGAGTTCAGGCACTCCTCAGCAGTTTGGCCCTGGCCGGAGCAGGACTCCAAGGTGCTCTTGTTGAGCCAACCGACAAAGTTGAGTAGCTGTGGTAGGATCTCAGGAGCCTCACGTCCGTGTCCACCAGCTTCGATGATACGCTTAGCGGAAGCCTTCTGCTGAGCAGTAACCGGATAGAGGTAACGGTCACTGGTGATTTCACCGCAGTACTGGTAGAAGCTCTTGCCGCTGATGGCAGGGTCCCAGTTGGTGGACTGCCATCCGGTAATACCAGAGGAGAGGGCATTGGCAAAGTCAGCATCACGGAGGCGGCCAAGACCAAACAAGTTCTTCAACTCTCTGGTGGTATTGGCGTTCTTTCCGTGAATAATAATGTTGTCAACGATATCAACGAAGTTTTGGGTGACATGAACACAGTCCTGAGGAGCCTCCTGACGGATGGGCTCAAAATACTGCCAGTAATCATATATGGCCTTGGTCACACCGGAGGAAGAGATGGCTCCCCAGAAGATATCAGGGTACTGTGTTCGGAGGAATGCCTGTCAACAGATGGGTTAGTATGGAAGGAAAATCCGAGGCCACCCGAGTTAGATACTCCTACTTACAACTTGTCCACCAGCATATGAGCCACCGTACAGGATATGCGCGGTACCAGGAGCAGTCAAGTTATATTTCTCAAGGCCAGGGAACTTGATGTTCTTGGAAAAGTACGCGGTATCAGCAAGTGCTTGTTCGGTTGTCAAGAAGCGCAAGCTCTTGTTCGAGAAATCGGGAGTTGGAAGGGAGCCACCGTAGTATCGGTGCTCCATGATAACTCCGATACCATTTGTTGCCTGTGCAAGCTGGGCCAGGATACCCTTCTGGAGGAATGGAATGCGACCTAAAACAATCACTTCGTAAGTGCTGCTTGCGGACTCGGGACGTGATATCTCAAAACGGGCACAGTCGCCATCACCTACCTTCGCCGCTAGTCTCTCCGCCATGAAGAATGATCACAGGGCCACCCTCCTTGTAATGGCTAGCATCAAACCAGTATCGCAGGTTGAACTTCTCCGTGGTGTGAGGTTCATATCGGCTGCTCTTTGGGAAATGGTCGATGGGGATCTGGATAGTATGCGCAGGGAACGCGGCATTCACATCCTGACTGCGGGCAACAAGAGCCTTGTTACGATGGGACTGACGACAGAGTCAACGGTATTGACCATTTTTGAGCTGGGTAGGCTCTAGTATCCAACTTACCTCAGCGCGGAGCTGGCTGATCGGAGTAACCGGGAGTTTAGCCTGTACTGCAGCTACAAGCAGTAGCAAACAGGCCGTAAGCTTGACCATGATGTGAGAGGATGAATGAACGGATTTATCCCACGACGCAATCTGCACCACAGAAGAGCAATCGAAGGGGGAATCCGTGGGTTCCTAGGTCCTTCTAATAGCAGAAGGACTCCGTCATCAACAACCCGGCATCTGGTCGTATAATTTGACAAAATGCCACCAGCCAGGCTACCAGCGGAGTTGGGATGTCCGCACCCTTGCGAGGGCATACGAAGGCCCCGCTCGAATATATGGGGTTGCAAGATTCCTCCCGGGTACCCCTGTGCAATCTCGTTGAACAACTGTATCCCCAGATTATTGGAGGAATGAGGGGAACATACGGTCTGGAGAAGCTAGCTCTTCCTGATCAGGCTTCCTCAACCCAACTCATTTTGCCCTGGACGGGACATTTTTTTCGCCATGGTATTTTTAGGCTGCATGATGTGACTCGGAAGGTCGCCTGCAGATCCCAAGGCTTGCCCTCTCCCGTAGGCGGTTCGGTGAGCAAACGAGCATACAGCATTCTCCCTAACGCGACGCCAGTCGCGCCAGTGTAACGTAAAATTTGTTAAGTAAAAGGAATTGGAATTCGGCATAGATCCATCCAAAGTAGCTCCACCAAGCGGGCTGAACCAACTGATAACGCTCACTTGTTGCCTATCGGAATTAGCATGGGGATTAAGCTTGCCCATTTTGCATGCACGCGAGACTTTCCTCCATGCATGGCCACCTTGGTTGGGAAATGGCAAGCAATATAGCAGATACGAGACCTCGTTCACCAAGACTCAACTGCTAGTTAACTAAATAACTAGCTGAAACACAAGCATAAACGACAGATATCTGTCTGAGTTGAAGGGGGTGACAAGTCCTTCACCATGGAACGAACGGAAGCCCCTCGGGCCTAACAAACGCTCTCCCGTATTGCCTGCAGGTTGCCTTTCTGCCCTCAATATGGAAGGTCAAGAAAAATGCCGAGGATGTGGTCGGTCTTAAAGCGTGCCACTTGTGCATAAGGGCTAGGGGTCATGCTGGAGAAACAAGTTTTGCCGAGAGCCATCGCCCTTTTTTCATGCGAAGAATCGGCCGTCCTAACTTGTTGATGCAGGATGCCGCGAGACCATGCTAAAAAAGAAGCTCAACGCCGCTTGAAATGTGATGTTGCTCTCCCGTTGCTTACCACCATCCGTAAGTCGGCTGGGCCCAGCATAGATACGGCAATGCCTGTTAGCTTTGATCTGCTGGTGGTGGCCAGTTAGGCGAGATATCAGCTTGGCTCATATCTGCCGGAAAGTAAAATAGACAAGCCCCTTCGAAGATTGCGCAAAGGATGCAGAGGAGTTGAGAATGTTGAAAAAGTGGAAGTTGAGGTTGATGTTGACGTCGCGATAAAGTCGATGGACCGCAAAATGACCATTTCCACTTTGGGGCAACAATCATATCACCTGACTAGTTAATCGGCCACCTTAATTCATTGGACTTAATACATATAAATAATGGTTCCACACATGGGAGATAAAACTAAAACAAAAAACAGCTAGTTATACAGGGAACAGCGGAAGGAAGGTTCAGCAGCGGCTAGAACATGGTACAAACAATTGAAACCAATTAACCCCGCGGACGGACAGGAAGAGAGGAGTATACTCTGTCCCAGCACCTCTCCGCCCATGTTCATGTCATCCCGTTTGGGTTAAAGAAAGCACATAGTTACGATGACTTATTGCTTCCTACCCCTCCGTTGCTGGGAGGCACGGCGGATATTCGCACGGGAAACAGTTGCCTGTTTGTGGATAGCAGCCCGCTTAAGCCAGACACTGCTCTTTCCCTCCGCAATGGCGATGATTTCATTCGCTATCCGGTGTGAAAGCTGATTGTCACGCCTCTTCTCGGCAGCCTCAAGGATCCAGGTAATGGCTTCTCGGCGGCGTTGGCGCTGAGCAAGTGGGCTTGGGATGGGAAGTGCAGCACCACCACCAGCAATACCCCTGATTTGACGAATTCGGAAAAGAGGAGCAATAGAGTCGACGGCGAGAGTAAGGTATAGAATTGGGTTTAGAGGGAGTTGCGGGGATGGAGGACCCGGGAGGAAAGGCTTTGACGGGTCGATGAGTGGTGCTGGAGCAGTGCGAAGATACTCTAGGATTTTGGCCATGTGCTATTTGAATGACGTTAAGTATTTTGGCTGGAAGAAAGTCAGATGGTGAAGGGCCATCTTACCTTCTGGGCAAGAGATAGTTTTCCATGCTTCATTATCAGCTTGGTGAACTGTTCCACCAATGGCTCATACCGGCGATCAAATCTTTCGTTTGGTGGGAGAGGCAGAGTTGGTGGCTCGTACTTGAAGCCCTCTGGGATTCCTTTCTCGACATCAACAGATTCTCCCCGGTTTGAAGCCGCAAGCATGTTTGCAACGGTGGCAGCAGAGGGGTCTTCCGGCGAATTACCCTTCACTTCGCCCTGGTGTAGTCTTGCGGAGGTAGAAAATGATCGCTTAGAACCACTTCCATTCTGACTTGCCGCAGCCTCATCACGTAGGACCTTGGGCATGTTCTTAAGAGCGTCTTTGTCTCGTTTGAGAATCTAACCAAAATCACACAGTTAGCGAACCACTCGCACAACAAACAGCATCATCCATGGACGAAGCATAGGATAACATGCAGAATTAAAATGGTATAATATACATCTGCTACTGGTGTCCCTTGCTCCAGCTCTGGTCCACCAACTTCACCACACTTCTTGCCCATGATCTGAGCAGTCGCGGCTGCTTCTTCACTTACATGCGGCAATTGGTCCTGGTTCGGCCCCAATGGCTGCTCACCAACTCCTCCATCGTTTTGTTTCCCACTACCACCAGACGAAGTAGAGCTCATACGGTAGGCACAAGCTCCTTTCAACGACCTGTGAGGTAATGGGGTATTGCATTTCGACGAACGTAAACTTATATTCCCGAACTTCCGAGTGGTCTGGTGTATGGTATCGTGAACTGGAGTGGCGCGAACGAGAGATAGAGCCGATCGAGCGGGAAGGACGGGGATTCTGGGAGGCATGTTGGATGGGGTCTCTGTTCGTAGGCCAAAAAAAAAAAAATTCTGGACTCTGCTTCTAAAGCGTTTTGATAGCGACGACTTTTGAACCTGCGAGTGGCTGCAGGACGGTCAGGGCGAGATATGTCCAACAGTGGAGCATATATTCTGATACGCTGTATGTAAATGTATTGCAACCGCTCAGTTTCAATGGATGCGGCTGCTGCTGATTCAACCCGGAGTTGTTCGCCGTCAATTTGAGATTGATATTATTGAAAAAAGCTTCGAATTCGGGCGATATGAGAGTCACGTGATGGAAATTCCGTGCGTTAAAGTGCATAGAAGAGCAACTGGCAGCCTAAAGTAATTGATAAACGTTGGACTTCGAGATAACTGGCAGGATCTGACTGTCGATACTCTTATCTCACTGCATTGATGAGTGCAGCAGTGTTCTTCTCTAAATATAAACCAGATACCCTCCCGTCGACATCCAGTCACGTGAGTGGGAGTTATATTTACACGTGACCATTTGATTATCTAATCACAGCAATATGAGTGGACGTCAATGGATCTCAAAATCTAGACTAAATGATCAGGTTGGACGCAAAGGAGAGGGCAATTCGGCTAAGAAGCAGATATAATTGGGTCTCTAGCATGGATGAATTAAACTATGCTGCTTTCCCGGACGCAGAGGAACGGCTGATAGGGGAAAGTTGCAGGCGCCACACCCTGTCAGAAGAGCCGGAAACGCGCGTCCCTTGAGCAACAGTAAGATAGAAGATGTATAAGAGTAAGCCCATTCAGCCCACACGCATCTCCAGAATACGCAGACGGGGAAGAGTGAAGTGGGAGGCGAAGGAGATCGATTACTACTTTCAATGCATAATACAAGGGGTTGGGACTTGGCTATAGATGGAGAAAGAAAGGGACTAAGGAGTGAAGAAAGTACTCTGCTGCTTGGCAGTACAGGATATACAAAGGAGAAGGAAGCAGATCAGATGAAGACGGCGAAACGGCTGGCTAGTTGAGAAGCAACGGCGCCGATGTCGCCTGCGTCGTCAGGATAGACGTAGAATCCGATAGCGATGATAACGTACCTGAAGGTAAAAAAGAGGTTAGTACACATTGCTTGCTGTTGAATATAGAGTATGCACAGAGGTGAAATGAGAACTTACATTCCAAGACAGAGGCCACCCTCGAGGTAGTTGGACTTGCCATCCTGAATGAGGATGGTAACGACGAGCCCCGAGATGAAGAAAGCGACGGTCTCAAAGGTCTGGAAGTGGAGGGTCATGTCCTTGTCCATGATCCAGCCGAGGATGACCAAGAAAGGAGTCACAAAGAGGGCGATCTGCAGACTGCTTCCGATGGCGACACCGATGGCCAGGTCCATCTTGTTCTTGCATGCGACTACAACGGCAGTAACGTGCTCGGCAGCGTTGCCGACGATGGGGATAAGGATAAGACCGATAAAAGTCCTGCTCATACCGGTAGACTGGACGATGGGTTCGATACTTCCAACGAGGTACTCTGCGCATCCTGAGACAAGGACGGTGATGATAAGAAGCAAGATGGAAGCAGCGTAAGGGTTGAGGATGCGCTCCTCTTCTTCCTCTTCCTCTCTAGTATCACCGGCCTCGACATTGGGGCTCTCGAAGAGGTCAGGGTGAGATCGAAGCTGGAAGAAGAGATACATGATGTACACGATGAGAAGAATGATGGCGGTGCCGTGGGAGAGGAAGAGGATGTTCTCCCTGGAGTCGGCCTTGGAGGAAGAGAGAGATGCATAGAGAGTAGATGGGATGATCAGGGAGGCCGATGCAACGGTCATCATGGAGGACATGGTGGATGCCGCGGTGCTGTTGAAGGACTGTTCGTGGTAGTTGATTCCGCCAAAGAAGAAACAGCATCCCAGGACAAGGAGGATGTTGGAGAGCACGCTGCCCAACATGCTGGACTGGACAATGCGAATTTCATTCTTGGACAGAGCAACGATGCTGACCTGCAACCTCGCCCGTTAGCACACAGTTCAAAAAAAAAAAAAAAAAAAAAAAAAAAAAAAAAAAAAAAAAAAAAGGTGAGAGGGACGATAATGGAAATCAGGACATACGATGACCTCGACGGCATTTCCAAAGGTGGAATTGATCAACCCGTCTAACGCCTCTTCCAGGGCGAAATCCAGCTCCTCTGCCATACT
>NW_003315536.1:0-6070 GCF_000151505.1 Trichophyton verrucosum HKI 0517
AAATATAAAATTTTAAGTATTCTTAAAATAGGTATCTTTTAGAGTATTTACTAATTTTATAGAGTAATTTTTCTAATATATTTATAATAATTTTCTAGAAAGAGATACTAATAAAATAATATGAGGCTCTAAAATTTATTAAATTAAAACTAATGTTTATTAAAATTAATATTATGAAAATATTAGTAGTTTAAAACTTATTTCATTAAATTATAAGCTAGTAATTATCTTAGCTAAACTAAAGTTAAAATTTATCTTACTATATATAATTTTAATAAATATATAAAAGAATCTTACTAACTCTTTATATGATAATACTACAAGAAGTTTTAAAATATTCTTAAAAGAAATATTAAAAGTAGACTTTATTTAAAATTTAAATACTCTCTTACTACTAAAAATATTATTATATTTATAGAGAGGTATAATTCATAGGCTCTTAGATATCGAAGTAAAGAAGAAACCTTTATTATTTACTTTATTAAATAATACTTAATTTAATCTTAATGTATCTATATATTTAGAATTAAATAAGTTATCTTAGTATAGATTAATACGCTAGATATAATTTTAATAAATAATTGAATTTAATATTTATAAAATTTAGATTTAACTTACCTCTTTATTTAGAATTTTAATATTTATTCTATTACTCTATTTCTCTCTATGTATAGCTAGTGAATTTTAAGTATTAAGGCTATAAAGTAGAGTAGCCCTTCAATATTATTTAGTAGTAAATTTAATTAATTTAATATTTTTTAGCTATAAATTATTTAGTATCTAATTTAAAACTATTAACTTATTTATACTTATTAGATTTTTAATCTCTTACTTAAATCTTTTAAATATAAAATTTTCCTACCATAAGCACTTAATCTTCACTTAGTTAGCTATAAAGTAAGTAAATATAGCTTATATTAAAAGGTCTATATTTTTTTACTAATAAAACCCTTGATATAGTATAAAGTCTTAAATAAATTAAAATTTAATTTAAACTTTTTTATAATATAATAATATATACTTTATTTAATATTTAATTAGCTCTAATTTATTACTTTATATTTAATTTTCTAATATTAATTATAAGAGTAATAATATAGATATTTTTAATTTTTTTAATAATTATACTATAATTTATATTAGTAGTTAATTTTTTTTTTAATTTAATTTTTTTTATTAGAAATTTAATATTTTTAAAATTTATGGTAAGCCGCTACTTTATTATTATATATTACGAATATTATGAATAATAGAATAAATTAATATAAATAAAATATAAATTTAATTATTCTAATTCTATTAATATATTATTAATATTATATAAAAGAAGAACTTTATAAATAGATAATTTCTAGAAAAAAATTTTTATAATAAGGTGATTTTATTAAATTTCTAATATAAAAAGAAGTTAGTTTAATTTTAATAAAAAAAGATACCTAGTAACTTTATATATTTATAAAAATAATATACCACTGATATATTATTATTCTAATAATTAGAATTTACTATTACTAATATATTATTATTCTAATAATTAGAATTTATTATTATAATTTATAAATATATATATTATTCGTTATATATCTATTATATAAAAATAATAAAGATATACCTTTATTATTTAGCTATTTATTAGAAGTTATAATAAATAAAATATTAAGTATACTAAATACTTTTTAATATTCTATAGTTTAAAAATAATTAAATATATATTATTCTTAAATACTTTAGAGGCTACTATTACAATAATAATAAATAATTATTTAATAAGCTACTACTTTATTATATTCTTTACTTTTATAATTATTGAAAATATTATTATATTCTTCTATAATGAAACCTTATCTAGAAAATATCTATTATTAAATAATATATATTAAGCTAAATTAATAATATAAACGCCCCTTTATATAAAAATTTTAATAAATAATAATAATTATAAATATAATAAAATTTAATATTATATATTATTTAGTTTTTATACTTAGTAATATAAGTTTAGTAAATAATTAGTAAGTACTTAGTAAATACTTAGTAATATAAGTAAATTTTATATTTAAAAAAATTTATTATTTATCTTTTCTTAGCCTAAATAAGATTCTTAGTAGAGTCCATATAGATAAGTAGATAAAATCTATATTACTTTCAGCCTATCTATTACCTAGATAAATTTACTTGCGCCTATAATAAGCAAACTTCTAACCCCCCAAGTTTAACCCAACTTATCCATCCTTATATTTAAACTTAAGCTATTAGGCTATATAGTAAGTATTTTAAAACTACTTAGTAGGTAGTCTCTAACTAGTTAAAGAATTTAATAAAGCGTTACTATCCTTATATTTAGTACTCTTAGGCTATTTTAGAGGTATTTAATAGATATTTCTACTACTCTATTTAAGGAATAAGTCCTTTAGATATTAATTATTTATATAAACTAGCCGAAATGAAAATATTGGAAAATAATAAATATTATATTATTAAACTAATATCTATAAGAAGGAACTATTATAGTAAGTTTATAACTAGTTAGGGACTACTTATCTACTTATTACTAACTAGTAATATTATAAATTAATCTTATTTATAAAGCTTTAGTATACTATAGCATATATCTTATAAAGTTATTTATTATATATTAGTACAAATAGAAGAATATAATTATAATTTTATACTCTTTATATTCTATAGAAAGTATAATTATCCTTTATCTCTATTTATTAGAGCCTTAGAGATTATTATAAGTAAAATTTTTAAATTTATATAATAAATATAGAATCTAGATTTTATACTTAGTTAGTAACTACTTATTAACTAGTTAATAATTAGCTACTAACTAGTTATAATATAGCTATATTCTTAAAATTAAAAGTCTTAAGTAACTTTTACCTAATATATAATAAATAAAATATTATTTAAATCTATAAGAGCTTTATAAATATAGATTATATTGTTACTATTATAAAAAAGATAAAATTACCTAATTTCCCTAATGGTTAAGACTTTAACAATATTCTATTTAAATAAAACTACTCTAAGAAAGGTTATATAAGTTATAACTACTTTCTATATATTCTCTAACTAGTTTCTAACTAGTATTTAACTACTTAGGAGTATATTTAAAATATATACTAGAATAAAGATAATATTATTATAATTATTTATTTTCTCGAGAAGTAAGTTTAACTACTATTGGAATTTAATTTTTTAAAATTAATATATTTTATAAATATATTAAATAAAAATAATTTAATAAAGTAGTATTTATAAAGTTTCTTTAGATATATAATAAAGATAAGTATAGCTATCTATTAACTAGCTATAGAGTAATTATTAACTAGTTAATAACTAATAATATTTATTTTATTTTATATTTTTACTAATAAAGAATCTCTTTATAGATATTAGTTACTATTCGAAAAAGTATTTATAACTATATTTAGAGTTTTTTAAAAGTTAGTTAACTTCTTCCACCTCTATAAATAAGGTTTTAAAGCCATTATTATAGATATAAATATAAAGTGAATAATAGATATAACTTATAGAATACTTCCTAACTACTTAGTAACTACTTATAGAGTACTTAGGACTTATATACTATTTATAAAGCCTTAATTTGGAAAGCTAAAACTCTAAATTTTAACTACGAAATATTATTATTTTCTATTAAATCCATTTTATAAGAGGAATTGAAAAATTACTAGTAGAATTTAACCCTATTACTAATAGCTATATTCTTAGTTCTAATATAGCTAGCCTTCTTAATATATTATTAAAAAATAGATATTTTAAAATCTATACTACTCTCTAAGGTAAGTTGATGACTATTTATTTACTAGTTAATAAGTACTCTCTAATTAGTTTTATAGAAAGTAATAATTAATAAATTAGATATTAAGTATCCTATAAGGTTTGAACTATTATTACTTCTAGATTAAATCAATTTTATTCTCTTATTAATGATTAGATTTTTAAATAGATAGGAATAAATATAAATACTACTAAGTAGAGCTATTCTAAATTATATTTAATAGGTACTTACTAAATACTTCTAAGTATAGTTAAAAGGTATTTAACTAGTCCTAAACTAACTAGGAATTAGTTACTAACTACTCTATTATCTATGGTTCTTGGGTTCTTAATTAATAAGATATTAACTAATATAATATAATAGATAATTTTAATCTTCACTATAATTATAGAACTATATTAAAAAGTATAAATATATAAATAATAATATAAAGGAAACGTAAGTTTACTATAATTAGTTAGTAACTAATTACTAATTAGTATAGAAAATAAGAAAAAGAAGAAAAGATATTATCTAGTAGTATTTATTAAAGATAATATTATATTATCTTAAGCTTCTTCCTCTAATATATACTATATTTAATTATATTTTAATACTAGAGGAAACTCGAGAGTAAGGTTAAATTTGAAATAGCCTAAAGATAGATAAGAATATCTCTTAACTAGTTATAAATTAGTCTATAACTAATATATAAATAATTTAGAAATAATTTACGTATATTAGTTAGTAACTTTTATAAGCTCCTTAATATATACTTTATATTAAATAGCTATATAAAATACTTAGGTAACTATTTAGTAATAGTAGCTTAATTACTAGAGGTAATAAGCTAGGATATAAAAATAAAATACCAAAGTAGAGAAAATACAGCTTAAAAATAAACGCCTTCTACTTAAGTTAATAAGATTGGAGAGAGATATTAATTAGTTATAAATTAATTACCGACTAGTCCATAACTAGTTAAATTACTTTAAAATTAAAATTATTAACTAGTTAAAAACTACTATATAACTATTTCTTCCTTATTATTCTCTATCTCTTTAATCTCCCTAATATAAAATAAGTTAAAATAGTTATAAAACTAGGAGTCTAAATAATAAACTAAGTACTCTATAATTAGTTATTAAATACATAATAACTGGTTAGTAACTAGTAACTTATCTTTTATATTATTATAATTCTAATATAGTAGATTATAACTCTAGCATTAAATTATTTTCCTTATTTTAATTATATTATACTATTATTCTAATTAGTTCTTAACTACTTCTTAACTAGTTAGGAAGTAATTATATACCCTCTATCTATCTTTCCTTATTAGTAAAGGGGAGAGATATTTCTCTAGTAGGTATTTCAAAGTATATTTACTACTACCCTTTTTAGTAAATTTTAGAGTTCGAGGCTATATTCCCTTTTTTTCCTTCTTAGCTTCTTACTTAAATTTTAAGAACTTATAAAATTTTATTATATAATTGGTTACAAACTAGTTAATAAGTAGTTAAAAATTAGCTAAAAAAAAGTATTATATATAATATATAGATAGCCTTATTTAATTATTTAAAGGAGGTAACTCCTCTAATAATTTTCCTTAAAATTAAGTTATTATATTACTCTTTTAGATATTTATATAAGTTATTAGTACTAGAGTAAGAAGTTTAGATAACTAGTTAGTAGGTAGTTAATAGGTAGTTAGAAAGTAATAGAGAAGTAATTATATATACTTTAACTACGTAGTTTTTAACTTAATAAATTAGCTCTTTATAGTATAAGATTATATTACTTTTATTATCTTATTTTATAACTACTTAGATACTAGTTATAAAATAATTAAATATAAGGGTAAACAGAACTCAATCCATAAATAAATAGGTAAGTATAGATTTTATCTACTATAATTAGTTAGTAAGGGTAGTAGGTAGGTAGTAGATAGATTTAAAAATTTAAGTAGGTAGATAGACTACTTATAGAATCTATCTATAAGGTTTAATATCTCTATTAATTAAAATATAAATCTTATAAATATAACAATTAATAATATAATATATTATCAAAATTATTTAAAATATTATTTACTAATATAAAGTAAAAATTTAATTTGAAAAATATAAAATTTATTTTAATTTTATAATTATAAAATTATAGAAGTATATAAAATATAATTATATTATATATAATATATGAATTTTTAATATTATAAATATAATATATAGAAAATATAAAAAATATAATTAAAATATATATAAAAAGTAATTAATAATAAAA
>NW_003315537.1:0-19221 GCF_000151505.1 Trichophyton verrucosum HKI 0517
ATATAGAATTCTATATTTTAAATATAAATTTAATTATTATAGGATTAATTTTTATAAGTAAGGTTTTACTAACTATATTTAAACTAGTCTATACCCCCTTTGTAGTAAGTAAGAGGGGGGGTTAGAGGCTAAATTTTTAAAAATTTCTCCCTAAAGAGGGGGGGTTGGGGGTATTAATACCCTCCTTTAGGGGGCTAAGGGGGGGGGGGGATAAAAGCTCTCCCTCTACTCTATTAGGGTGGAGGCACAAGCCTAGTTTTTATTAGTATAGTAATTATAATTTTACTAGAGTTCACTAAATATTAAATTTTTATTATTTAATTTAAAATTTATTACCATTTATTATCTAATTTAGCCTTTAGAATATAAAGTTTTATTAAATTTAATATTTATTATATTATATTTAGTAATCTCTACTAAAAAAATATTTATCTATTTTAAATATTTTATTTAATTTCTATTAATAGTTAAATTATTAGTCTCTATAAATATAGAGGTTACTAGTCCCTTATTATTAATTTATTCTAACTAAGCTATTTATTAGAAGCTTAAGTAGATACTACTTTTAAAATAGTATCTAAGTCTAAGTCTAGTATACCAGTATAAGTATTTATTTTACTCTCTAGTAGATAAATATATAGCTAAAGCTCTATTTTATAATAAAGGACTTAAATACTTCTACTATATTAATACTTCTATAATACTAATTAAAAAACTATATATTAAAGGTACTAAATTTAAATTATTAATTACTACCCCCTTCTTCTCTACTTCTAATAATAATATAGTAATAGAATAAATTCTAGAGGAAACTATTAAAGCCCCTATTAGTAAAAAAGTTTACTCTAATTCCCTAAAATTAAGCTTAGATTTAATATTATAAGCCTCTAAGGTAACTCCTTCTTTTACTAAAAAATTTAAAGATTAGAATATTTTCTCTATATAGTTTAAAGATATAGTAATAAATTTAGATTTATTAGAAAATTTTTCTAATTTAGACTTAGATAATTTAAATAATTCTTTAAGAGATAATAATAATAATATTATAGTTATTATTTTAATTAATTTATATACTAATAAGTTATCTTATCTAGATAATAATATAAAAAGTAAAAATAAGAATTATACTATAAAGAAATTTAAATAAATAAATTAGATAATATAGCTTAGAGATAAATATTTAGAGTAATAAAATTATCTACCTCCAAATAAAATTTATAGTAGAAATTAAATATTAAAAAAAGGTTTAACTATTAGGTATCTAATATTAATTACTAGATATTTAATAAAGAGTTTTCTTAAAATAAAAGAAGCCTATATATAAGAAAAAGAAGAGAAATATTTAGAGAAAATACTTTTTAAATTAATACTAATATAAAGAACTTATATTTATAAAATATTATACTAATAATAATATAATTATATATTAATACTTCTAAAATCTATATTATTAATATATAATACCCTATTATAGTAATTAGATAATTATAAAATACTTCTACTACTACTAGCTATAAGATACTAATTTTATATTTATAACTATTAGATCTAATAAAATAAAATTTTAAGCTTTTAATTATTTAATATTATAAATATTTTTATATATAATTAAGTATTTACTACTAGGCATTATTTACTAATTAGATAACTAATATCTAGTAATGGGTATAGCTCACCGCTCGAACTTTCTTATATCCTGTACACCTCATATTAGGGTGCGAGTGTAAACTGTTTACGGCCCCTCTGTTCATGCCGCAAAGCTGCACACGCAGCCATAGCTGTTGATAATTCAGTTTCGGATGACTTGTTTGTGATAAACAGCTGAGTACACACAAATCTCCTAACTATCAATGAATTGTTATTTTATTTTGTTTTATTTATTTTTACTGATAATGTGCTGTTTTTACTCCAGTGCATTCTAATGGTTAAATTATAGCCATGGTAAACGCGCTAACTGGGTTCAATGGAGTGGACACGACTCTCCTGCGCAAAATTCGGCCAGCCCGCTCCGGATGATCGACTGGCCAACTAGTTAACTTGTTAGTTAGCTGAAAGCAAGCCGTTGTCTCAATTAATCTCCCCCGAAGAGTTGAACAACCAGCACCCCTAAGGCCAAGATTCTTATATTGGAGTTCTAGCAGTTAGTAACTGGTTGAAAGCTGCTTGCTAGATGTTACTAACAGTTTGTTCCCCAGGCTAGTCAAAAAAAAAAAAATTATCTCCTACCAACAATTTCGAGCCTTCTGCTCATCTTGGCTGTGCAGGGCTTATACTAGCACCCCTGTAACTATTCTGACCAGTAGGCAACCCAACATCAACACCAAATGTTGGAGCTATACCATAACTACATCATAATCCATGTAGTTAGCAACTGGGACTCTACACAGAGTATGGAATGTTCACCCAAAAGAGAAACTCGCTTGTTGCTCAGCCTTGACTGCTGACTGCGGGTCGTTTTCACATAAGACGAGGCATTCCCATCTTTGACTAGAGCTTTTGATAGTACCGGAGCTTGTGATTCCAGCATTACACAACTCATTCTTACAGACTTCGAGATGGCAGCAAGACGACAAGCGCCTGAAGATCCCATGGCTACACCCCTTGCTGTGCAACCACCGATTCAAGCGACCCCAACGTGGCCGGCTAATCCAGCGATTCCTGGAGCTCCTATCAGCCAACCCCCTAATACCATCAATACGTGGACTGCGCCACCTGAAGCATCTCCTACCTCTCAATATGTTCCTGGAGCTGGAATGACCAGCGTCGTGCCAATACTCACATCTCCAGCTGGGACGAAGCATCCGAAAGCTACTGAACAATATCCTCCTACCACAGCAACTTACAGTCCGCCTACAGAGAGCCTGCAACCTAGCCATCCCCCTTTACATAAAAAACCCCAAACCACTGGCTTCAGCACTGGGATACTGGTCGGTGCAATTGGAGGTTCTATTGTTGGAAGTACGCTTCTAACTCTCATTGCTGCGTACCTCTTCTTTGGCCGCCGGAAGTCGAGAGGGGGGAACAATCTTGAAGGCAGGCAGACAAGAGAACCATTGGCAGACAAGAACTACGATCTAGAAACAGCCTGCTCCCCAGAACATTTCAGTAGCAATGTTCCGTTTGCTGGGAATACAGATAAGACAAACACAGTCGGTTCTCTTGATTTACATGCGGAAAAAAGTGGTTTAGGAAACTATATTCCTAGTCCAGCGGATGACAAGACAGTGGAGAGCCGTATCTTGACTGTCTTTGACCATCTTGCCCTTCATGTCGAGAATTACTACACTTCCAGCTCGCGTTCGAATTCTGAATCCGAGCAGTTATCTCAATGTGTAGCTATGCTTAGCAGCTACAATTCTCCGTTTCTGCCAGCGCCAGTTGTCTCTCTACTGTCTCAATCCAATGACTGCGAACCAATCATAAAGCATTGCCTGGTTCAGTCTCTCATTCCAGCTACCTTTCATGCTGCGCCATCATCTGCTTCTAGATCTGAAGTAACTTCGTTTCTCCCACCTCCATTCACCGCCGGCAGGGATTTCCATGAAATGCAACTACAAGGTACGTACCCAAAACGAGCTCGAGAATCACTAGAGTACAAAGCTAACCCTCATATTAGACCAAGAAGAAAGCCAGGTTCACTTCTACTGGAGAATGTTAACCGCGCGCAGTTACCGAGGTGTGCCCGATACACAAAAGCAAGCATACCTCTCCACGAGGGCCGAGAACATTTCGCAAGCCGTCAATGCTTTCACAGCTGCATTCCGACCATTCGCAAACCCTCAGCATCGAGAATCAGAGAGAATACGCCATCTAACCAAAGTAATAGAGGATGCAGCAGAGTTAGGAATTTGGCTCTTTGAACAGCCGTGTGGATTCCAGTTCATTTGGAGCAACTTAGCTGCTGGACAGGTTGTTGTGTCTCCTGCGGTGGTGAAAGTCAGTGATGGACATGGGAAACTGCTACAAACCACAAAGACTATAGTCAAGGCAGATACTGCATGTTATAGCTAAGCCTCTGGGTTAAGAGATGAGTGGAATGCTTATTTAAGGCTCCGATTAAGTCTGCCAGCAGGAATTTTTACCAGCACAATTGTGTGCCTGTAACAAGTTACTTGGGGCATCAAATAACCAAAATACAACTTATCTGATAGAAATTGCTATCAATTCAGAGCAATAGGAGGCAGAATTGAAATAATAATGATAAAAAAAAGATGAAACATACGAAAGTCGGGATTCGCTGGTGGTCACCCACCCAACTACTAACCGACCGGCAAGTGGCTTAAGTACAGCTGAGCGGACGGGAAGCTCTGTTTTCCACTTCCTGTGTTCGTATGTGCTAGATACATAGACGAGAGGATTTATATAGTGTTATTTTTATCCAGCACGTAGCTAACATCAATGCTATGTGCAAACACGGCTTACCATTAGAAGCGGACGTCAAGGAGCACATCATAAATCCAATCTATTCCCATATTATTACCCATCTAAACATGTAGATAACCGGTTAATCAGCAATAAAACACTTCATCATATGCAACAGGAGGCGGTGGGACTGGTAGCACATATTAAACAGTGGTGAAAAGACATGATACTCTTCAACAGAAAACAAAACATGGGCATATATCAACGCCATCGCCATGAAAGGGTAGGAAATAGTAATTAACACCCATTCCCGATGGGATAAGAAATGTGTAAAGAATCATTAGGGTGGAAATGCCTCGCCAGGGGAGAAAGCTCATGATCTCCCAGCACTATCGATAACCATATTAACTTCCTTGATAGGATGTAGTAGCATGGGCGGCAAACACATCCTCCCTTCATTAGCCAGTTCGTATTCTTCACCACCATCGTTGTTGGATCGGTAGCCTAGCCATCGTCGCCAGAGATTCTCCGAGTGGCCGGCAGAGTAATACCAGGTTGTTCCTCTGAAATTATGCTCACGGTTACCGAAGACGGATGTCCTGGCTCCACCAGTTGCGCCGTTGCGGCCTGCATTGAAGACTGACTCGAGGTAGGCAGTTGGCCATCGTCGATCAATGTACACTGAATGGGGCACGTATACGGCTTTGTAGCCATGGTGAAGAGCAACTGTTGGTGGCCACATTTCGGAAAACATGTGATGTCGTTTCAGACTGGTTTCTTTGTGCATTGTAAGTAGCAGCTTGCGGGAGAGGCGTGAAGCCGCTATGATGGCTGCTCGTCGCGGCGGTGATTCCTCGCTCTTGTTATACCCTGTAATATCATCCTTCAGTAGCCATGTGGTACCATCAGGGTCATAGAGAGGGTTGAGAACAATGAGGTCAGCTTCCTCGCCCACGCCCCATTCGAACTTGTCCTTCTCGTAAGTAGTTGGGGGAATGCCATCGTCTTCCAGCTCTAGCACATCATTTTCTGCTGGTGGGCGCTCGGGGCCCCAGATAGGTCTGTCCCCTTTCATTTCAGTTGGACGATGACCGTTTGGTCGTTCCTTGGATGCTGCGCTAAACATGTTATTAGGGCTAGCTGTTCCATGCTCAGTTTGCACTCTAACGGTATGGCGGAAATCTTCCCATGACCCGTGCACAGAAGGGACATAGAATCGGCTGTTTCGTTCCCACAGTCCCTTTCTAGGCTGCTCTTTTGCCCATAGACGCATTTTGTTAAACAAATCATACCAGTGACCCGTGTAGCGAGCATCCATCTCCCAATTCCAGAAGTAGTCGTATTCAGGATGTTGAAGGGCAAAGTACTGCACAGGCATGAATGTACTGCGATACACGCCATGAACAGGGAGGTTTCGAGCAAATGACTCTTCAAGACCACCATATATGAGGCCCATCTGTCTCTCAGACCAGAGAGTACCCATGCCCTGGAACTCTTCCGGTAGTGACTCCTGCAAAACACGATTATAAGTGTCCTCGTCTGACCAGATTTGGAGGTTGTCATCTTTGACATGGATCAGGAACTGAACGTCAAACTCCCCACCAGAAAAGAGCGACAGCTCCGCGATTAGGGAGCGTAGGTATAAGATAGTTTCAGTATCGTACTTAAACTCTGACCAGGTCCTAATTATGACTGCGGTTCGAGGCAACTTTGTAGTGGAAGGAGTCGTGGCGTTTTTTGGCGCACCATTTTGGGTGGCCTCTGCGCCTCGTGGCGTTTTCTCACCTACGGACATGCCGAGGAATCTATCTGTCTTTGGAGCCGGGGGAAGGGGGAATCGATGACGGTTGTCGTGCAGACATTGCTTCTGCGCCTTGGCCCATTTGACCTTTCGATAGTCAACTGGGGAAGTATTCTCCCACATATGGTCTACTCCTGACCTGTCGCCTTCTAGTCCAGCTCCGGTACCACCTGATCTAACTCCGTATCCGAGGCCGTAAGGTCCAAGCCTACCAAATCGATCATAGCATGCATTGGTTTCAAGTCCAATTAACTCATTAGAGCCTATGACACTATCAGGGAACCCCCTTGGGAGCCCGTCGTATCGATGGACTTGGGGGACAGAGATCTTTCTCTCAGGATCCATAAAGCAGTCAACTTTCCTGCCGTATTTTTCAACGTAGCTCTTTGATGAGAATTCTGGATAAGGGTTGAAGGGCGTGCTTTTGACAACTCTGTCCATGTCAATTGGTTCTTCGGCAGTAGAATTATCCTGTCCGTCGTTCTCACCCGGGTATTCAGGGGCGCTCTCATTCTTTGGTGTTAAGGTTCGAAGTCCGCCGTAGTATCTCAGTAAGAAGGGGAAACTCTCCCACTCAGGCGGCTGCGGTTTGAATATGTTTGGCGGCGGAGGAGCTGGAATCTTGAAGATTGCCTGGGACAGCGTGACTCTGAACAAGGTGAAGACAAAGAGGACCAGCCCCGCAAACACGCCCAAGCAAACCCACCTCATGATAGAATTGGGGACTCTGTAGAGCCTTACTCCAGGCCTTCTCCTGTATTTTGATTGTGAGAGAAACGGTCTGGATGCTGAGGACTCCGAGGCAGATGTTGCGTATGAAAACTCTGAATGAGAGCCGTATTCTTCATCATGGTCATAAGGGGAGTATTTCTCCGTGTCAATCTTTATTCGAGGGCCAGAGGACGCTCTTGAAGAGCCCGACGTTGACCTGGGTGCCATATTGCTGGTGAGAATTTAAAAGGAGTAATATAGTGAACCAGCACTTCAGTTGTCCATCTGGGGGATTGGAAAGGGGTGTTGTTGATCTTTCAGGGTGGAGGGTGGCAAGACAGGGAGGCAGGAATACGGGGTACTCCGTAGACGGCGAGGAGATTTCGACCAGGCAGGCGACAATTATATGAACAACGGCCGAATTGGGATGAGGGTGTTGCAGAAGTAGGTGAATTCAACGGCTATGGCAGTGGATGAGGAAAACCCTCAAGAGTCTGGGTGTCAGATTTGACTTGCGCGTCGCACGGCTTGAACATCCAAACATGATCTCATAAAGCCGAAACTTTTTTGCATTCAAGGGCCCGAGTGTTTACAAAAAGTGGGGCATGGAGTGGTGCTTATCGGGGATCTAGCCAATCATAATACGATTATATTATTAGTCATCATTTCCATGGCAACTGGACCCACTAGTCCCAGATAGGGGGCGGGATATCATGTGATAGAAAGTATTAGTAAGGTTTCACGTGATTCTTTTTTTTTCGTTTGGTCGGGGATTGACTGGAGAAAAGGGGGATAGATGGACGACGTGATGGGAGATATAAAACGAGAGATGAAGAAGCTGACAGGGAGAAAGGAGACAAGATGAGGGAGATAAGAAGAGCTTTATTAGAATTATTTGACAGCGCATAAGCTGGTAGAGTTGATGCCTGAAATCTGACGGCATTCACTGCTTACACTTGCCCTGAGGGCTCTCTAGCATCGCCTGGGCCTGTTCAAGACTGTCGACGGCGATCTTATAACCACCAGCCAGATCAGTAGCGAGCTTCTCTCCATCCTTGCAGTCTCTCTTCAGTGTCGTAGCATGGGGCTGTTTGAATATCATTAGCCGACTATTAGGGACAAAAAGAGAGAAGCAGGACAGAACCGACCTCTACCCCATATCTGACCAGGCGAAGGTTCCATCCCATAGACGGCCCCAGACGGTCAATATTCTTGCTGCAGAACACCGCCGGGTTGGTAGCATCATGCGAGAGCGTCGTCATGGCATCAAAGAACTGCCAAACAAATATCGTCAGTACTCCGTATTAAGGCGTTAAAAGGACGACCAAAACATGAGATGAGATCCAACTTACGCCCTTCAAGGCACCAGCCAACTGATGACACTGCCCTTTGTTCTGGACCGGAGTCAACTTTCACTCTCTAAACGAATTGTAGCTGGCTGCATTGCACACTTACACTCTGGCTCTGCACCGTCAGTCCAGTCATGGCAGCCTTCGCTTCGTCCGCCGCTCTCGCGGTTGCAGAGTTGATATTCGATATAGCTGCTTCGGGCCCTTCGCTGACAGCATGTGGGAACTTGGAGTGGTAGGCTCCGGCAGCAGTCGTAGCGTCGCGGAGAGTCTGGATGGCAGACTGCTCAAAGGCGAGAGCGGGGACGGCAAGCATCAGCGAGCCGACGAGGAGAGAAGCCAGCTTCATGGTGGGCTAGTTGACTGGTTGACTGGTCCACTGTTGGGTGAAGGGATGCTGGACGCTGGATGCTCGATGGTCGTTAAGTACCATCGATGCGGACGGAGGAGTGTACCTTTGAAAAGAGGGACATAATCGCTACCCGAGCTGCGAATCCTGCGATGGCCTGCTACTGGTTACTGCGCGAACAGGCTGGCTCGTCACCTGTGTAACTGACCAAGGGTCTCCCGTCAAGCAAATAAATAGTCGGCTGTTGATCCCTCTAGCTGCATTACTGGCCACTGCATAAAAAATATTATCGGGGTTGGATTCAGCGACGCCCGACTGAGACACATCTCGCATCTCCCACGATTCACGGAAGACAGACAAACAGCGAGAAACTCTTCTTCGAGACCTCTGTGGTCAGAAAGCAGTATTTTCTCGGGTCTCGAAGGCAACGCAAACCCCAGCCATTTGAATCATATTTTCTTCAGCTCAACCACCAAAATTATGCACAGGGATGGCGCATAGAGGTATAAAAGTATAAAACTGACGCAGTACTCCGTACTCTCGAAGCAGTACTCGCCTTATTTTATTCGCAGCAAACGGTAAATGGTAGCAAGATAAGTCTCATTTCTGCTATGCCACAGATATTTAACGACCTAGGTGCGTCTCAGAAAAAAAAAAAAAAGGACCAAGTTAGGTCTGGCGCAGGATCTCAAGCGACTCCGTGTATCAACACCTGCCATGCAATCTCAGGTCTAAAATACACTTTGTTTGCGCCTAAAGCCATGGGACATGTGGGTATATAAAATGGAGAAATAACAAGGAGAAAAACTCAGCACTTAAGCGCCGCTTTGAATGTGGCCAGGCAAGGTTGACAATCCCCCATCTCACGAGAGACCCAGGCCTTGTAGCAAGCTGCAAAGCACCATGCCTTATCAGATTGGTCTTTGGTAGCGAGTATAGTGTTATCAAACTGCGCCCCGTCTAGATGGTCCCTTGGCCATCTATGTCCTATCCAGTGCCTAGGATCCCGAATCCCGAAGATCCCGAAGTCAAGCAAAGCGAGTAGTGCTCGTTGTATGGTTTCTCTTCACGAGGAGCGATGGGCTCGGTGATATCCGTCTAACTAGATAGTTATCAGATATCTTGGAGTCCCACAGGTGGCCCAGAGATCGCTCCGTACTTCCGGAGCAGCTAATCAGCCTTGTAACTAGTTAGTCAAGTCAGCTGGTTAGCTCAATTGATTCCCGACCATTCTCAGCATGAATAACCCAAGAGTCATAACTAGCAGAGTGAAGGAGATCTTCTGAGGTGTGCATATCCAGGGACTTGGGCAGCGATTTGATTGAGTGACCCATGTTAAATTTAGCTACGGGTTCTGCGGTTCCGCTGTTCGACCAAGTTTTATGATCCACCCTCTCTACGAAGGCGATGTGGGAACCTGAAGCAGCAGGAGTCGCCTCCCGACAATCGTGAAGTGATCGATTGAAAGGGTGGTCTAGACTGCTTTGCTACGTATATGAATGCTAGCTAACACTAGGTAGATATCTGGTCAACTTCCTGGCCAAGAAGATATCAAATATGCCACTGGGCCCAAAGAGCGAAGCCCACACAGGTAGCAAAAATGGTAACATTTTCCTTCCCGACAGAACAATACCCGAGCAATAAATGACTCGGTAACTGGGAGAGGGATTGACAAGGACTGAACCAAGAGGTCTACCTAGCCTGTGAAGGCGAGAATATCAAGGAGGTGAACATCCTTATGCCCTTGGTCAGTTCGAACAAATCATGCTAACATATTACCCCAAACGCCTACAATTCATCTAGAGAGCTAAAGGTATCCACCGTAGGGTCCCTTAGCTACTTATAGTCAAAAGTTGACTGGGCCACTTTACCCTACAACTCAACTCCATTGAGTTGCAGCTCTGTATTAAACGCAAGTCCATGATAGAGCGGAGTGAGCTGCGGCGCAGGCTCCCTACAGAAGACAATCCATGGCTCATCTGGTGGCCGGCGACTAGGAGTTGTATCGATTGGTCTGGGACGAAGAAACTCGTTTTCTCATCGGCTATGGTTCGGTCGAGACCGGCGTTCCCAACCCCCTGCCTGCACTACACTGCTGAAATAATCTCATAAACAGCTAGTGTTCGTTGGAGGTGTCCGATGGATAAAGAGAAATGTGGAGGATGTTGTCCCTCTATAGAGAGTGGCTGCCCCATGATTATGTCGTGGAAACTTTTTCGCGGGTCAAAATGTGATAAGGTCCGTCAGCCTCCCTGCGGGCTCCCAGAGGCCTATGACTCCACATTCTCAGTGGCCATGAGGGGAGCAGCCTATCCTATGCGAGATATGCAATAATGGATGTCTCAAAGATATGTGGTCTAGTATTCCGAAGATCTGTAATAGTTATCTAATATCCACTCTGCGCTATAGGGGATGTAGAGCTCATCGTGTAGGCCGCCAAGCCGAAGACGTTAAAAACAAAAAGGCAGGTGTCAGAGATTTGGCGGTCAAAAGCTGCTTTTATATACCTATAATAAGATGGGCCATGCTAGAGTCATTGTCAACCACAAGGTGCTAGGAATAATGGAATTCTCTTGGTCTTTCAAGTGACAATCCTGTGGGGCTGATTGGGCAGGAGAGGAGGTAAAGCAAAAGCCCGGCTGTGTCTACCGCCTTGCTATGCATTAATATCCCATCCTGCCGGCCCCCCTTGGATGCTGCTCTCCTTTGTCCGTTCCTTTTCTCTATCTTTTTCTTCTTCTTCTCTTTTACTGTCTTTTTTTCTGTCCTTTTTTTTTTTTTTTTTTTTTTTTTTTTTTGATGTTTCAAAATGCCAAGAAAGTCAAAGCTCCAATTATGTCATCACCTTGAAACACGCTAGTCCTCTCTGGGACTTATCTATCAGCCACCCCTGTCTTATCTAAGCGCCCGCCGTATCTCAAAGAAAAGAAAAGAAAAGAAAAGAAAAGATAGAAGAAGAGAAAGGAAAAGCAAGAAGACTCGAAGAAAGACGAGGAAAGACGAAGGGAAGAAGGGAAAAGGACGAAGGAAAAGGAGGGCAAAGCGGGAATGGCGGCCAAGACGACAGACCATGGCTGAGAGGAAATCGAGACTCGTAGGACAAACGCATGAGCGGACCTCCTAGCACGGAGTATAAAAATAACTAGGTAACGAGTTAAGTAACAACCCCCAGCTTGCCCGGGGGCCCAGCAGGAGCGCCAGCCAACGAGCAGGCCGTCCGCTGGCTCTAAGCGCCCGCTCTGCCCAGGGGGGGCGACGGGCTAACGGGGGGGATGCGTCCGGCCTATCCCTAGCTGCAAATCAACGGCGGGGCCTGCGAGTGGATGCAGCTGCAGCGGACAAGACGTGCCTAGAGAATAGTGGGCAGGCCTATCGTAGGCGCCGAGCAGGGAGCTTCACCATGATTTGGAAACAGCGCCCCGTCGAATGGGCGAAATGGGCGGCTCTCTTTCACGGCGCTTTGGAAACGCAGCTGCGAGCTGGGCTGGCTGGCGGGTTTCACGGTCTATATAAGGAGTGAAGTCGACGGCTTCAGACTGGCTCTCCCTCTCTCCCTCCCTCTCTCTCTTTATTCTTTGCTTTCTTGAATCATCATCAGTGAATTGATCAACTAACTGGTTAGCTAGTTACACGAAGCGGCTGGCGGTCGTCCTCTTCTTCTTCACCTTGTTTTGATTCCTTTAAAGAAGCAGCTTCTCACTTCTCTTCTTCTACTTCTTCCTCTTCTTCTCTTCTTCTTCCTACAACAAACAACTACCAGCATCTTCAGCTTCACAGTCTAATACCTACTCTTAATACTGCACATCTACCACACCAACAAGCATCATCAGCCAGAATGAAGGCCTCTCTTTTCCTTGCCTGCTCGGCCTTGGGCCTTGCTTTGGCCACTCCCTCCCAGGACGCCCCTGAGACCGTCGACAACCCCCTCGGCGTTGTGTACCAGGCCAAGTTGCCCGAGACCAGCAGAACCGGTATCAGAGGAACTATCAATGCTACTGCTCATAGTTCCGGCAGAGGTGTCGTGTTTACTCTCGATCTCTGGGGCTTCGACAACACAGAGGGTCCATTCCGTAAGTTACATACGTGCTTCGACCAAACAAACAAACAAACAAACAAGATAGTTAAGCTAACAACAACAACAGCATACCACCTCCACGTCGATCCAGTCCCAACAAATGGTAGCTGCGGAGCAACCAAGGACCACCTTGATCCCTTCGGTCGTGGCCAGACACCCCCATGCGATGACGCTCACCCTCAGACCTGCGAGCCAGGAGACCTCAGCGGCAAGTTCGGCAGACTCACCACCTCTAGCATGGAGGAGCACTTCAACCAGACGTTCCATGACCTCTACACCTCTACTAAGCCTGGTCTGGGCACTTTCTTCGGAAACCGTTCCATTGTCATCCACCATAGGAACAGTACGCGCCTCACCTGCGCCAACTTCACCCTCGTCGAGCAACCAGGTACCCCCACCAGTTATGTGCCTCGTCCTACTGGCACAGGTATCATCTCTAGCATTTTCCCTACTGGTACTGGAGCTATCAGCACCAGTGGTCACGCTCCTACCATCTCTGCCACTTACACTCCAACCCCTACTCCTTCTCCTCCAGCCCAGAATAACGGAGCAGGACGTCTCGTTGGCTTCTCCCTTGGCGCCATCATGGCTGCCTTGGCCCCTTTGGCTTTGTAGACTACGGCATAGACGGATTGATGCATGCATAAAGGAGGCTTTTTTGTTGCCTTCTTTCTCTTTCTCTGGTCTTTCTTCCCCGGACTGTTACCCCTAACAAAAATAAACAAAACACAAAAACAAAAAAAAAAAACACTGGTTTTACCTCTTTATTCCACAGGTTCGAATGCCCGAAAAAATAATGCATCTTTTCTCCTTACCCCACCTGTATACCCTTATTCCTTTCACCCCATTCTATCACTTCGTTCTATTTGTCTATTTGTCCCCGTCCTCTTTCTACACTAGATTAATGGTCTTCCATGGGTACGTAGAGGCGGCGAATTTCGGCGACAACGGAGTCAGGTTGTGTCATGGCAGTTACGACTTCTCTGTTACTTGTTCCCCTAGCTAGATAATGATAATCGAACCCAGCTGCATAATTTAACTTGCTTATACCTAGTAACCGATGTGTACCTACAAGCTCCAGCTGCCAGTAGAAAGGAAGATATACTTAAACTTAGCCTGATCAGCCATTATTCAGCAAAGAGGTACCTTCTTTAGACCTGTTTGCAGCAGTGTGCATACAGCAAAGTGGAGCATATTGCTTAGCTGGACGAACTTATGATGGCATACTATATGATTTTGGTAACTACATGTCGCCCTTGAAATTACGTACTTCTCTATTCGGGGAATAATATACTGTATCTGGGCTAGACGTCCTAGAATACGAACTAAGGTGTCAAAATTTGACTCCCTGGTCATGTCTATAGCCTGGCTGTGGACAGCTTCCAGTCAATATCCCCCCCCCCAAAAACAAGAGCAATCACTCGAAGAAACTATCAGCATTGTTTTCAACAATGCACAAGCAAAGGCACCAGGGCCTATCATGGATCTACACTGTTAGGCGGAGGATCCCTAGGCCATTGCATTGTATGTGCATACACAATGTGGCTTGATACTCCCTACCTAGACATCTCCATCTCCTTTGAGACAGCGTCAGTGAAGCAGCCATCAGTCAATTCCCGAATATAGCATTTAACTGCCCTTGGCCGATGCCCTCCAACGAGGGACAAGACGGAGGGCAGAGTTGGCGACATCTGCCATGTACTCGGTGGTCTGCAACTGTTCATCAAGGGTATGGGTTTGTGGACAGGTCTCTTTGCAGTTCACGGCCGGTATATAAAAAGAGGCTTGACTTTCTCCTTTCGATACTAGATGTTGTATGCAATTATACAATAGCCGCTATAAGCCAGCTGCATTATTCGGACTCCTGAATACCATTTCTATAGCCCTATCATACCCCAACAACCAGCGATTTCTCCGTCTCAATGGCTACCTCCCAAGATCAAGGGACCCAGGTAAGTGGAACAGAGTTAATAAACTTCCCCGGACCCATTTCAACCGCCGAGGCTAATAGAAAACAAGACAACTTCGACAGTTATCCGAGGTAACTATGCCTAATCCCATGCTAATGACCAAATAGCTAATATCAATCCAAGCAGGTCGTAAATGGACCGACAACGAGGAAGCATGGCTTGTCGTCAACTCGATGAAAGACGTCACATCCGCATGGCTCCATGCAAACTTTCCCTACGCAGGTCGTAGTCTGAATAGTATCATCGGCCATCTAGCAGACATGCGCCTTCATAGTCGCCTATCTCGCAAATGGAGGAGTAAGACCTGGGATGATGAGCCGCCATATACCCTCCGTGAGGACATCGAGATCATGCAATGGCATGTCTGGGGCCGCGAGCACATTGACCCCCAGATATTTGTTGCTAATCAGCGTGCCGGGGGCAGCGTAATTGCTAGAGCAAATTACTTGTGCAAGGACCCTGAATTGGTTCGAAAAGTCAAGGAGGCTGAAGAGGCTGCTCGTCAGGCGCTTGAAGCCAGGGATGAAGCATGGTATGACGCAGCGGAGGAGCCTTCCGAGGAAACCATGGACGCCAGTGCGCTGAGAATGATGAACCGAATTCTCTTCCGGACAGAGAGCGATACCATAGTTAAGATTTGTGACGCTATTTCTCAATCTCTTTCGAATAGAGAGGATTTTGAAGATGATGACGATGAAGAGGATGGAGAAGGGGAGGAAGAAGCTGAAGCCGAGGACGAGGAGGACGCAGCATGAGGCGCATTATAGCCTCAATAGTTATTTTCATCAATGACATTATAAAATCGTTGTAGACGGCTGTTATATCAGCCTGCCAGGGTATATATCCTTTCCCACCCGCGAAGTCTCCTTGATTTTTGTGGAGAATATCGGCTTATAGATAGTCGGGGTAGTTGGGCCATAGTTGCCAGCCGTAAGATATGCTGGAAAAAGTTTGTGATGACGCCGTTTGTCTCTAGAAATTTGGGTATAAACAAAAAGAGAAAGTGATTCTAGAGACGTAGGAGCTAAAAGACAAGTGATAAACTAGAAACATCTTGTAGCATAGTTGCAGGCTCTGTTTCGGATGTTTTGTGGGATGCAGGGAGGTTGAAATGTGGTTGTGCCTGGCGGCAAGAGAGTTTCGGGATGACGTAGGGTAGGAATCTTTGGCTCTCCACCGTGGATCCATTGAGAACCACCCAGAGAGTATAAACAAAAAAAGAAAGAAAGAAAGAAACGAAGCAATAAATAAATATTTCAAATCATTTGGAGAAAAAAGTTATTCTGTTTCGGTCAATTTCAAGGCATCCGCCTCTTTAATCTTTTGTGCGGAGTAGCTTTGCGGTCTCTTATTATAGCACGGACTGTATTTTTGCTTCAGCTAACTGGCTTGTTACTCTATGTGTAATATAAGCTAGCTAAAATACACAGATAACCTCGTGGCGCCTGTAACTCTGCTATCTGCTGTCTAAACGGTAGAGAAACTATGTTATGAGGCTGAAACAGTCGTCGGAAGAGTACAGTATTGCCTCGTGGTCGAATGATTTGTCCAGGCAATGGAGGGTCCCGTAGATGAAACATTAAATGAATAGATAAAGCGGAAGAAGAGGCCAAAAATAGGTGTGGGTGCTAATAAGGTGGCAGATGTAATAAGTGGAACAGGACGTACCGCAGAGACTGTCAAGGTCAAACAACGAGTACCATCGGGAGGTCATGGAAGTCAGATCTGAAAAAGCGGTAAGCTGTTCCGGATAGTAGCCCATAAAGGAGAGCGGCAGAAGTGAAGAGGGCAAGGGAGGGAAGAAAGGAAAGTCGGAATGAAGCGATTACGCCTCTTGGGCCCAACGCTGCTCGCGAAGAGGCATCTTCTCGCCGGCCTTTGAGCGAGAGCCGTCTTGCTCGTGCCTCCAGGCCCAGTACTCTGCGAGACGCTGCTCAGCGTAAGAGGCGTAGTCAAAGTCAATTCTGGAGATAGTCGCTTGAATTAAAGCCCAGACGCCCCTAGAAGTGATATGTTAGTATGGTGTCTGTGTATGAATGTGTGATAAGGTCTACCATACCAGTAAAAGCCAGGAAGACCACGATAGCGATCAACGTCAGCGAAAAGGCTGTCGACAGTCTTCTGCTTGGACTCAGGGAGCTCTCTGTGCTGGGCAAAACTATCGATGTATTCCTCGAGGAAGCTTCGGCGAATAGATCGAGTTGGTAGCCTCGAAAAGTCGCAGTCATAACCGGCCCACTCAGCAAAATGGTTGGCTAGCTCAAACGCAGCCGGCGACGGAATAGCGTACTCATAGTCAATGAAATCGACGGTTTCAGCAGCGCCATCTGCGAGAGTAGACTCCTTTGGTCGAGGCTGAATGATGACGTTGGCGCTCAATAGGTCACAGTGGGCAAAGACCATCTATGTAGGTAGCAAGGTTAGCAAATATGGATCAATATAGTATATGATAGGGCCAGGGATAAAAAGCCTTACTCCTTCTTCACCTAGGCCAGATCCATCATCAAACTCAGAAAGTATCCTTTCATACTCCTTCTGAAGGTTCTTTCGTCGGGTCCGCTCCTGGTCCGTGCTCTTTGGCAACGCAAGGATCCAGTTTTGGAGCGTTGCCCAGAGGTTTGGCCCCTCGAAACGAGTGTTGATTGGTGTGATGTCATCTTCGACGGCGGTTGATTCCTGAACCGGTTTGATCTCGGAGTCACTGGAGCCTAGAGAGAGGGAATCGCCGTCCCGAGTCCCCGGTGAGGGTGCATCGGAGGGCGCATCACTGATGGGCAGAGCAGCATGCCATTGGCCGAGTCTACGAGCAACTCCGCGCCAAATGGCAGGCTTGGTGAGATCGTCAGGAGAAGCTGCTTGTCCACGGACAAATCGGTATAAGAGTCCGTTGGCGAACCGGGCGAGGAGAGGAGGAGCAAGGCCTCGAGAAGCGAGAAGGGCATGGGATTTTGTCTCCCCTATTGTAGACAATGAATGGGTTGCTGCGGGTTAGCCAGGCTGGAATAGAACAAAACGAGCGAGGTGATCAAAGCGCTCAGTGGGTTGTCGCATAGGGAAGTCTAATGGAGCGCAGACATACGTTCTCTGTCTATGATGATTTCAGAATTATTTCCATATGCTCGCATCAACACAGCCTCTTTATCAATCTCTTCCTCAGACAGGCCAGGAGCCCTCAGGATGATTTTCAACAGCTACGATGGAAACTCGTCAGACCGGCGCAGGAGAAGCAAGGATGATGTATTTTATGAAGCAGCGGACGAACGACAGTCTACCATTCTCTCTGTCATGATGATATACATACCGTATTGGTGATTCCATCGGTGAAGCGAACAAACTCGATCCTACCTTGAGCATCCTTCCAGTGCGGGTTGAGCGTCAAGACGAGCCTCAAAGCCGATGCCTGCGAGTCAGCATGATTGTATGACAGCGGAATGTATCTGACTTCATGGCAGCCAACCGGCTGTGTACACGCAGAGGGCATTGTTCTTGTGCTGGTGTGTGTATATAGTATGTATGTATGTGTGTATGAGTGCTGTAATAGTGTGTGCGTGAGAGAGACGATGGGCGATGTGCAATGTATATTGAGAAGAGGTACAAATAAATAGGTGTGTGTCACCAGGCAGACCAGCTTCTCCGAAGACGACGACGAAAACAATATCGGCTCGCTTATCGGGGCTATCGGAAAATGGGATAGAGTGAGCCTTGGGGGTGTGGTGGAGGGCAGGGAGCAACTTTATGTGAGATGACGTTCTCGAGTGCGCCGTCCCCGCAGATGACTTTGCCTGGTTGCTGTGAATCGTGCGATCGACGGGCGGAGACTGATATGCCGGTAGTGCAGGGCAGGGTATATGTACCTTGACGAGTACAGGACCGGGAGGGAGGCAGGGCAAAAGGGTGAAGACGAGGACGGCGTCGCGTGTCACTGCTCGATATTAAAAGGAGAGCTGGCGATGTTCGATGTCGTTGGCCAAAAGCCAGGAAAAACAAAAGGAGAGCGAAGAAAATAGGGTCTCGTGCCCACTTGCCGCCCTGAGCGCGCCTAGTCCCCTTTCGGACAGGACCCGCCTCGCCTTGGCGCCGCAAGCCGCACTAGCCGCAACCGGCGTGGTTTTCCGACTTCAGCATGTGAAAACAATTAGGTAATCACCAACATGAGTCAGCTTGTATTAAATAAGCAAATCTTATGTAAGTAGTCATGTGATCTCCGCCCGGCCGGGGCTATAAAACTGCAAAATTTCAGCTTTTCGATTTCTCTCTTTTTCTTCCTTTCTTTCCTCACATCAGTAGAGGTTTACTACATGTAAATTTCAATCCCGAGGCACCGCTACGGCGGCTTGCTGAAGGTTGCTCCATCTCACCATGGGTTTCCTTCCGTTCCCGGCTTCGGAGAGGAGATCTCGTTGTCCTTTTTCCCATACTTTTATGGCTGAGCGTTCATACTTCTCTGTTGGCTTAGTCGTGGAGGACACGATACATCCATCTTCAGAGCCATCTCCATGATGCCGGATATGTCTACTGGAAGAGAGGACCGGGGAGTTGGAGGTGCTGGTATTTTCAATCGATGAAAATTTCACACTTATTTTTTTTATTGTGTGTGTTCGATT